>NC_077223.1:25054776-25354776 GCF_024763615.1 Phlebotomus papatasi | reverse complement strand
AGAGTACGAAGCCTGAAAGCGTTCCCCTATTTAACCTAATACATCAAACGAAATGTTAAATTATTTATTCTGAAAAAGTCATATTTTAAATCGTTTTGCATGAGTTGTAAGTATACTGTCCAATTTACACAATTTTTATAGTACATCAACTAAAATTACTGCGAGCGAAATTGATATCTGACCGAATATAAAAAACGAAAAAATTAAAAACGGATTAAACTTTGCAATTTTGAATAGGATAAAATTTCCAAATGCGGATACTTAAGAAAAGTTTCAACTTTAAAATAAAAGAAACACGAGTAATCCTTGTTTTTGGCATGGGAAAAGAAAATCCCAGAATTGAATATGCAAGAGGATGTGTTCTTGCAAATATCTGTGCAATAATAACAATTATTGAGCTTTTCCTGCATTATACTTGCACATTGAATGCTAATACTTTCTGCCATGCTTTCCTTTACTTCCGCGTGATGTTAGAGGAACCTTATCAAGGAGTAGTAAAATTATTCTCTTGATATCTCTCCAAGAAAAGATTCTGTATACTCGCTTTTTTCACAGGAGTCCTGTGCTACCCTGGGACTCACCCTTTTACCAACTTTTATTAATCACTATTTCTTTTATTGCTTTAATGGTTTTAATTAAATACGATATTTGTGAAATATATTATATAAAATCTAAAATAAATAAACGTTTCGGTATTTGTCCGTTTTATAGTTTTATTCATCTGGCTGTTAATGAAAAGTGTCGTTTGCTTCTTTTTCTTCCTATTAATCTTAACTCTAAACTCTAATCTTCAACTCTGGTTTGGTTGTCGTCTTCTGCCTAACTCACGTCCAGAGAATTCCAGGTGGGAAAAGTGTAAAGTGACAGGCGCCAATTTTGGTGGCAAAATCATCATTTACTGCCCTTAACTCAAGATCGACCTATCTTTCTCCCTCTAACATCATGATTAAATTCAATTTGGTATAATTTTCAGATTTCCGCTCACTCTTTCGTAAAATTTTATCTTCACACTCCAGCGCTGCTTTTTCAATGTGATTAAGCTCTCTTGAGAAAAGGTGGATTGGGTGCCTTCGAAAAAGCTCCACTTTCGATCATATTCCTCTTCCATCTTTAAAGGGAAACTCACACAACCCTCAACTCATTGACTCAAATCTAATATCATTAAATTGAAAGAGAATTTCAATGAAATTACGCTAATTGACGTGCTGCAAATTTAATTCTCAATCAGAGAAGAGTGAGAAAAAAACGAATGTCTCTGCACGACATGATAATTTCGTTATGGAGAAAAGGGATCGTTCCTTTCGCTCCAATTCAATTTATCTAGCAATTGCAATCGAAGAGTTTGATTAGGTGTTGACACATTTACACGGATATAGGAGGATTTTGTTTCAATTTGAAAAGCCAAAGGGTTAAAAATTTATAATAAGACCAAGGGTGATATACTCATATGGTGTGGTGTACATTCGTTTATGTCGCTATTTACATGTAAATTCAATATATTTCCACCTTAATTACTATGTATATAGCAGTAAAATATAGATAAAAAGGCGAAAAACAAACCGGAAAAAGTTCAAAATGGACAGTAAAGAATAAAAAATGGACAGTAAAATATAATATGGTCAGTAAGAAACTTAAATCATTACAAAAACTTGTCTAATTTATATATTTAATATTTAAAATTGTTGCAGATAGAATGAAAAGCCCTTTATTTTCCCTTTGCCTAAATTTGGATGGTATCGATAATATCACTTTTCAAATTTTTTTTGTTACTCCTCAATTTTAACATTTTACTGCTCATTTATACAATGCCATAAAAAATAAAATAAAATAAAAATATAGCGAAACAAAGGCGAAGGCAAGGGGGAGATATTTGGGTGAAAATGTGTACACCATTTCCAGGAACTTCCAATATTTGTATGGAAGAGGCCTTCGCACTTCCAAAACTTGGCAACACTCTCAAAAATGTTGCAATACTTCCTGTACTTCTTGCACTTCATGCACTTCTCATACTTAGAAATCAATAATTTACTTAAATTGATGAAAAATCTAATTAGTAAAACTTTTAAAAAATCTCAAGAAATTTATTTTTAAACATATTTTTAATATTTTGCTTATATTTTGAATTTCTATCGCCAGATATTCTTGCATACTTCCAATATTTTAATATTATCTGCGTTTTACGAAAGGGTATCAACATAATTTGAATTTTCCCAAGAGACCAGTGAAGCGACTTTTGGAAAATGGAATATCTGAAAAAAAAAAATGTATTGTCATTTGTAAATTAAAACTGCGCTGGAAAGTCTGTAAGAGTACAAAAGTGCGAGTGCAACAACTAATTCAGGACTTCAGACGTATCTCTACCTTTTATTAAGCTTAATATTCTCTCTGGTTTTAAAATCCTTTAAAATGAAAACATTTTGCACTCTTGGGAAAAGTTTTAGATGATTTCTAATCAATTTTTGAAACAAGCTTGGCTATTTTTTCTAGGATATTTTTCGCTATTGTTGTATTAGATTAAGTCCTCATCGCCTGTCCAAAAAATCTCAACTAAAAGTAACGTTGTCTGAAAAATACGGAATTAGACCGAAAAGACTTTATATACGAGTACTCCCACTTCCAAAGACTTCTAAGTACTTCATTTTTAGCTGTACACCACTTCCGACCCTATTATCTCCCCGAGGGCGAAGCAGTTCAAGTATCTCGGAGTTTTATTCACGAGTGATGATAGAATGGACGCAAAGCTGTTGTCGCGGATCATTTAGGCTTCTTCAGTAGGGGAGACTGGGGCAAAACTTGTCAAAATGCATACTTAATTCTTTCACGAGCTCTGAGAAAACTTAAACGTTTTATAATGAGCATATTCTTATAGGAAATTTACTGCTCTACAACATTGCAGAAGGCTATTTTCCTCTATCTCGAAAGAAATGTGATTTTCGAATCATTTTCTAAAAGTTGATTTTATGGAGATTCTCAAAATTTGTGGGGCAAATTTTGTCAGTCTTCGGATAATTTGTGACGTTTTATTCTCGCAAACGTTAAAAATATCAAAAAGACATATTTTTATAGGAAATTTATTCCTCTACAACTTTGTCGAAGATAATTTTTCTCTATCTGAACGAGAAATGTGCTTAAATTGAACTAATCCGTATTGATATATTCTGTAAGCCAAATATTCCAAAAATAGGGCTCAAAATTTTATTATTTTTTATTTTACATAATCCTTCCTCGAATCCCTTGAAGCTTTGTAAGTTTAAGAAGGTTCATGAAGGCTATCATGATCATATTCATGGTTCATGAAGCTGTGTTTATTCCTATTCTCACCTACGGTCATGAGTTTTGGGTAATGACCGAAAGTGTCATTACGTGTAGCGAGTGCAAGCTGTCGAAATAAGGTATCTAAGGGTGGTTAAGGGAATTACTTGTCAAGATCGAGTGAGGAACGTAGCCGATCGTGAGGAGCTAAAAGTCGAGAAGTTGCTTCTTCGAGTTGAGAGATCAGTTCTTTGATGGTATGGTATGTTCGACGCATGATTGAAGAAAAATTCCCCAGAACAGCTATATGAAGCCATTGTGAGGAGGCGTCGACCTCGAGGCAGACCTAGGACAAGGTGACTGAATCAAATTCAGGATCTTGTCTTGGAGCGCCTTGGGATCAAATCTGAACATCTTTCTGAAGTGGCAGAAGATCGACAGACTTAAGCTTTCAACCTTGATGTTAGTGATTGTATGTAACTTTAGTGTCTCTTTTTAATTACATGATGCGACACAGTTTTTGGCACACGGATCTCATATGGTAGGGGGAAGTGGGGCACCTTTGAAAGTGGGGCACCTTTAAAATTAATATTTTTTACCAATTTTTAAATAAAATTGAGCCTTATCGTGATATAATTTAGATTATCAATTTGTTTGTGCAGCTAAATTATATCAAAATAAGGCTCAATTTTATTTAAAAATATGTGAAAAACCCCAATTTCAAAGGTGGCCCAGTTTCAAAGGTGCCCCACTTCCCCCTACGTTTTTGGTAGAGTCGAGTGTCCTGATCAAGAATCTTTTCGTGGTTTTGCTCCTACACCTCACAATTTTCTTTCATAATGTTTTTTCTCCTGATTTATCTCATATTGTCAATTATTTCTGTGGTTATAGTGTACAGAACTTAATAAATGGGCATCCGTTGTAAGGTAAGTAGTTGTGCTTCTACTTGAAAATTATGATATATTTGAAAATAGTCCTTGGGGGCATAAAAAAATAAAATCTACCTAAAAAATTCTCAAAAGCGACAGATCCTACACAACTGTTGCAATAACTGTTGCATTGCTTATTTTAGTTTAAGTAATTAGAATATTATGAGGAAATAAATTTCATTTTTTCCCACCGAAATGGCTAATAAAGCTATGTACATCAAATGCTATTAATTTATCTCCCTTGCCTTACGTATCATCATCTGAAAATTTCAATAAAAATCACGATATTCGATGAATTCCCATGGTACTGACGTCATTGAATAAGCTTATGAAATTTCCCAAAAGCTCCCCTAATATCATCTTGATTTTCCGTGTATTTGGAAAGATCTACCAGAACAGCTCAAGCTTCATTAGCATTCACAATTCGCCCACAAATCACGAGGGAAATCCAAGAGAGGGCAAGGAAGTGGAGAAAAATCTTGACTGTGGGTGGATTAATGTTGGATATTCATATCTAGCATAAAGTTTCCCATGAGAAATTGAGTGGTGTATGAAATGAAATTCCTGCCATGTCTGATTGCCAATTGGCTTCCCAGCTCCTAAACTACATGACTTCACGTAGTACAATCAAATTGAATCTAACTGAGCTTTCTACTCTACCTTTTCTCAGGGAATTAATGCTATATAGCCCCTTCGATTTCCCTATCAACAGATGAATAGAGAAAAGCTTTTGCCATTGTTGGAGAAATTTGCACATGAATATGAAGAAAAAAAATTCATTACATCCCGAATAATCTAATTTCCGTTGAGGCGATACAAAACTTTTGCCGGTGGTAATTTTTTGTCATGACGGTGAAGAATGGATGATTTTTCCAACTTTTTCATCCTCAACTTCCCCTCTTTAGTCCCCCTTTCATACACTGAATTAGATTTACACCGGATTTTCCGTCATTTCCTTATCAACCATCCAATCGATAGAGTTTTCCTTGGGTGAACTTCCCGAGGATGGCATGTGCTTTTTCTTGGTTGGAAAAAAAATCACTAAAAATGCTGAGAAAAATGTGGCATCTCTCTCAGTGGAAGCTCTGCATCTGGAAAATGCATCTACTAAGTTTTTACCCAAAAAGTCTTTCTCGGCCGGATTCTCTTGTTTTCTTCTCGTTCGACCAGGAAACACCGTCGACAGCATCTTCCCGGGAAAATGTACTACACCGTGCTAAGGGGAGCGTCACCCCGGAAAATGATGTCAACGCTTGAGGTGTGGGAGTTTGTAATTGAATTAGCTTGGGTGGAAAATTCTTGGGCGCGTTTTTCGCGAAAATTTCACGTCATCACAGTGTTTTGGTATGTTGAGGTGTGGTAGGAGAACCAAGGACCATTCATTTCGTTTGTTGAAAAGCCGAGAAATTTCCTCAAGAGGTTTCATCTGCGTGAGCGATTCAGCTAGAAAAGGTGGTCGATTTCATTGAATTGATCATGCCGAATTTTCTTCCTGTTTAATTCAAGCCTTTAGGAGGAATTTCCTCAGTCATTTCCTAATTTGAATTACACCAATTAGAGGGAAATCATATAGGAGAGGGTGCTTTTGAAAGGATCAGAATTATTCCATGAGAGTAGGTTATGGAACAGCTCCAAAACAGATAATCATGCGACAATCCTACACGGAGAAAAATATTTCGTATAATTGTTCGTAAATGTTTGTAAATCTCCACTAAAGACTTATGAAATGCTCGTAAATCAGCCCGCTAAAAGTTGGTAAAAGTTTGTACTTTTTTCACAAAGATTGTCCCCAAGTTGTTGACTTTACGAGCATTTTTATAAATATTTGTTCGTAAGTGTTCGTAAAAATACAAAAAAAATGTTCGTAAAATTTTGTCATTTGTTCGTAAAGTCAGTAAAGTCTTTCCAGACAAATAAAAAACAATTATTGGTTTATAAAAGAACAAAAAATGTTCGTTAAATGATGCTATTACGAAGAATGTTTGTGAAAAAGTACAAATTTTTACGAACTGTTTATTGGGTTGTACGGTTTACGAGGATTTTCTAAGTTCCCAGTAGGAGTTCACAAACACTTACGAACAAATTTTACGAGATATTTTTTATCTGTAGGGGAGACTGGGCCAAAAAGTCACAAAACGGATATTTTATTTTTTTACAAAGTACTCGAACGCCCCAGAAATTTTTAATTAGCGCAGTTTTCTAGGAAATTTACCGCTCTTACAACTTTGTGAAAGTAATTTTCCTCTATTTTGTAAGGAAATACGTTTATCGAGCCGTTTTCTAAAAGGTAATTTTGTGACCATTCTCTAAAATGCTGGGGCAACTAGTATCAAGCATGGGATATTATTATATTTTTATTCGCTCTGTTACGGGATTACGTAAATTAAAAAAAATACCTAGATAACATATTTTCATAGGAAATTTATTCCTCTACACCTTTGTAAAACACCATTTTTTTTTAAATGAACGATAAAAACGATTTTCAAGGTATTTAAGAAAAAAAAACACAAAAGACTGCAAATCGTTTGACTAATATAAACAACAAGCGGCGACACATGGCATTGACATTTTTTTGCCGTGAGACATCATAAATTGTTTCGGTTTTTCTTACTTTTTGCTCCATACCTTTTGTTACTTTTTACCCCAAGTGGTCGTTTTTAATAAAAATATTTCTTGAGAGAAGAATCTTTGTAAAATTCTAAAATAGATAGCGGCTTCGTATTCAAAGAATCCAAGTCATTTTGGAAATAATCATCAGTGCATAAATTTTGAATAATAAGTAAGTATTAATTGATATATTCTTCAAGGAAAATATTTTAAAAATAGGGCTAAAAATTTTGATATTTTTTATTTTCTAAATTCTTTGTTTGAATTCGAAGAAACATACAATATCAAGAAGGTTTATGGAAGCTATTTGTGGTAAAAATTTGAAGCCGCTATCTCATTTATCTAGGAAGATACTGAATTTTGAAATTTTCAATTTGTGACTTTTTGCCCCACTCTCCCCTATATATAAACTCACAAGTTTTTTAGATAACTTTGGACTCGTAGTATGTTATTATCAATAGAAAACGATTTGTTAGAATGCACTAGTATTCATTACTAACGTACCGAATGATTATTCTGACTAACAATGATACATTTTTTTGGAAGAAGATAATAAATATAATTGAAAAAATAAATTCTTATTACTTTTTTGACAGGTTTAGTCCCAATGAAATGTAAAATATACTGTGAATCTAAAACATAAACCAGAGAAGGAACATTTTTATATGGTTTGATCATGGAGGTTGAAATAAACGGTGAGACAATGAACGCATTAAGGGTGGAAAAGATCAAAAATTAGTTGAAAATAAATTTAATTACTGTTCGAATTCAATTTCATTTGCTAATTTAGGCAAGTGATAGGCAAGATGACTATTTCGTTCATAGACACCTATAATCGAAATTAATCTCGAAATCGAATTTTCGAAGGACTAAGTTAAGCTACTTTTGGAGACTTAGGGTAAGTGTGCCAAATTCCGGCCAGCTTGCAATTTCGGCCACATTTTTTGTTCCTCTAATTTCAATTAATTTTTAGTTTTTGCGTACCCTAGCAAAAAATGACAAAAAATGTCAATTAGACGAACAAGATGATCCGAAAAAACATTCGAAGAATTCCGGAAGGGCAAGGAACTATGAAAATGAAAGTGGTCGAAATAGGCCACCAATATTATGTTAACAATTTTATTCATTTTAGAATGTATTAAGAATGAATATAGAGAAAATAAGGACGATAGACTATGTCCACAAGGTTCCAAGGAACACTCCTTTAAAAAAAACGTAACAAATAAATTCAATTTGTATTAAAAATATAACATTTCAAACTTGAGACTTTGGCAATTGCATGCAAATATGCCGAAATTTGGCACACTTACCCTATTTGTTAACTGATTTGTTTAAACTTGAATTTCTCTGGAAAGCCTTGAAATTTTCAATCTTGCTGCATCGGACTTAATCGGTATCGGTAATGATCGGTAAAGTACCTGTAATTGATTTATCTTTCTTGAATATTTTTCAAAAATACTTTTTACTTTTTCGAATATTTGATACTCGGCTAGAGGCCGAACGGTACGAGATATCGACTTCTATCCTGTGATGTACCCCATTAGTCGATATTTCAAAACCATATTTTTTGGTTTATTTCGATTTTCGGATATCGATATGCACTGATTTATAATACGTAATGTGTCGCATTTAGGGGAATGTTGGCATGGTTTGCACAGAGTGAATATTCCAACAACGCAAATTTTCTTTTTGTTTACAAAGAGGCAGTTCGTCATTTTTTACTCAGATAGTTATCAAGCTCATGAGACGAGATCAAAAATGGTAAGTCAGCTCTTTGCAAACAAAGAGAAAATTCACATCGTTTGAAGGTTCACTCTGTGCGAACCATGCCTACATTCCCTTATCATAAATTTTGCTAAGCAAAATCTTAATTTTAATTAGTTTTGTAATTTTGAAACAAAATTCGAACAAAAAGCTACATTTATTTTAGATACTTTTAAATTTTCTGGTTTTACATTTTGAGAAATCTTAATTATGGTTTTACATTAAATACTATAGTAATTTTCGATTGAAGGAAGGGTTCGATATGGAGCGAGTTCAATCTAATTTGCTCAATAATAGGCATTTCCTAACAAAACCACTCATCATAATTTTAAATTATACGCCCACTGTGTACCTCCTCCCTAAAATATGATCCCTATCGAAGATTGATTTTCTCATCTATTTCTTGATGGGGTAATTGACAAACCGGAAAGGTGTTTGATTCTGTGTGAGTGTGTGTGAAGAAGCCAATTGAGAGTTTCACCTCTTACCTGCAATTGAATTCCAGTCACGCACTCACATTTCCAACGACACAAGGACTTTTCTTCCTTCCGTGAAAATTTTTCTCACCAAGAAGCAAAATACGAGCCATTGGGAAAAGCTGCAGAGAAGGAACTTTCAATTGAAGATTGCAGGAAGATGTGATCTTAAAGCCGGAAAGAAAATTATTTGTGAGTCAAAGAAACTTTCTGATATTAAAAAGATTTTCCCAACATTTGTTTCACATAAAAAGAATTTGAAGATTTTTAAAATGAGCGTAGAGTTTTTACTGGAATTTCTGAAATGCTTATCCCTATTGAGGATAAATTTCTGAAATACACATTTTAAATTCCTTTGTAGAATGAATTAAATTATTTAGTAATGAGTTACTAATATTAGTGGTAACATAATTAGGTCAAATATAGTCTGTTTGGTAAGAATGTGACCTGCATAAATTACAATTGACTTCAAATATCGTACTATTTTCTTATGAACCGATAGATGGACATCACGATCTTAAATGCTTTGTCGTAAAATATTCAGTTAACGTATAATTCTAACCTCAAAAAAAAACGTTATCAGCCATGAATGTTTGAAGCGCGTCATCAAAAATTTCTCATGCAATGGCTGATAAATAAATTGTAATAAAATTGAAATTGGAATGAGTTGAAATTGGAATGGCAATAAATTAAATGAATTAAGCAATTTAAATAGTTAAAAAATATTGATTAAGGTAAAGTACCCTCGCTCGACCGGTTTCTCGTCATGACCGGCAGATTTATTTATTCAATTTATTTATATTTGCTATAATATTTTGCGTATGATTAACATTAATAGGTCAATTATTCTATGAATAATGCGAAACAGAGACAAATTCATTTACTGAGAGAAATCCGAAAAAGTTAAAATAACATTCCGGAAATGTTAATTTCACCTTGCGGTATTGATCCAAAATCGGTGGAAATATTACCATTTTTAGGTGTATTGTAGGTTAAAGTTACACTTTTCATGTTAATTTTACGCTTAAAAATGTGTAAAATTAACATTAAAAAGTGTTGATATATTTTTACACCTAAAAAGTGTTAAAGTTGTGAGGAAAAAAAGTTAATCGCACCCTCTTTTTTTTCTCAGTGTTGAAATTGATGAAATTTACCATAAAACATTCAAAAATTTACAGCTAGTTGTTTTAAAACATTTATTGTTTATTTTCTTGCGAAAAAAGTATTTTATTTAATTTATATAAAAGGTTTAATTAAAAGTGAAGTGCAATCATTCCTCTACAAGGTGAGTAAATCAATTTTTATGAAATAATAATATTTTAAAAAGAAATGAGTGAATTTTTGGCTGTTTACATTTTGCTCTAAAACGGGCGTTTTCCAAATCAATATTTCTTTCCGGAAATCGCATTGTTTAGCACTGTTTTACTATTTCAGATGCCGAAGGGAACAAAGGAAAAGATTCCTAAGAACAAACCTTATTCTAAGGAGGATCTAAAGAATGCCTTGAAGTGTGTACGAGATGGTTCTACCATAACCTATGCATATGCATCCAAAACATTTGATGTACCAAAGGCGACACTGACTGTACAACAAATTGTCTGGCAGATACCCGGAAGGGTGCCCCAATGGCAGGCCAACGACGCTTACAAAAGAACAAGAATAAGAACTTGTGGATCCTGGGATGTAAGGATGGTTGGCATCCCATCGGCAAGGAAAAAATTCTGGACAGCGTCAAAATCATCTGCGAGACCTTCAAAATTCCAAACTATTTTACGGATGGAAGGCCTGGAGATGCTTGGTTCAGGAATTTTCTCAAGCATCATCTAGAGCTCATCATGCTCAAAGTCCTCATTGGAAAGAACTATGTTTGCTTACTGCTGAAGATCTCACGGAATGGTTTCAGAATTTTCGAGAATATTTCACAGAACACGATCTGCTGATCATTTCACCAGACCGGGCTCTTAATTTTGACGAAAGTGCCTTTTTCTTGACACCAGAAGATGGAAATGTATTAGTCAGGAAAAGTTCACGTATTGTGCCAGCTCTTAAAAATTCTAGACCGAAGGAATGTGCCACAACACTCTTCATGGTGTCTGCTACTGGCCAATTTGTTCTTACAATGGTTGTTCATAAAACTGATATTACACAGAAGATTGCCGTTCACATTAAATATTTAATGAAATAAACCAATATAAATTTTAAAAATGTAATAAAAAATATTTTCTCGTTTTAATATGCTTTTAAATCGAGTGATCCAATTAAAAGACCATTTGACCCAATTAGCGAAGAGGCGATCCACTTAGTGCATGCTAACTTATTGCAGTTATTATCATTATTTTATAAAGTTTCTTTAATATTTTTGACATTTTTTTTATTATGTTCCTGAATGAAACGGTGAATAATTCTATGGATTTAGAAGTAAAAAAGAATTTCATCAGTCTAAAAACAAGCGTTTACGTAAGCACTCTACTGAAAACAATCCGGTTACCGCACCTTACCTCATTTTTAAGGATCCGACTTTATGAATTTGTACTAAATGCACGTGGTTTGTACTAAATGCAGATACGACAACAGTTGATGCAACTAACGTTATACATATCTAAAGCAAAAATATCAAATCCAGAAAGTCCTTCTATGTGAATCTACCCCAGTTTCCCCTATAACCAGAGTATTTTACAATCTTGTAAAGACATCATCATAAGAAATAGAGTTGAAATATAAAGCCATCATAATATTGAATAGCTCGCTCTCAATTCTTCAAATTATGAGGAGAATAAGCTACGAGAAATGCTTGAAGAATAGCAAACGAAACTCTTGTAAATCAGATAATTTGGTGAGATGTATAAATTTGTGGATTTCTTTCGCGCTAAAATTCAATTTCACAATTATTCCGCAAATGAGACTCCTTTGTCAGCGTCCCCCGAAATTCCATTTGCATTTTTTCTCTATGAATTATTCCAGCCATATAGCTTTTGCTTCTCATTTCCTCGGTTTTTGGATAATTTACAAAGAGGGGAGAAAAAAAGGAAAAGTCTGTGTGGGTGAGAAAATTCTATTTACCATGTGTATTTGAATTGGTTCATTAATTTTCTCTCTCTTTTGTTGCATCTAAGCAGGAAAAGTTGAAATAACAGAAAGAGAGAAATGAAAATTGAATTATTTGTAGAACATTCACTCGTGGAATGTTGTATTAATTTCCTTTGTTTCATTTTTAGAAAATAATTAATATATCCTAATTGAAATAGCAAAGGAATGTGTAGGAAGTTGAATTAATTTTGAAGGATAAAAAGCATTAATTCGATTAATTCTCTATTAGAAAATAGTTCTGATAGAAAATTAATATACACTAACTCAAAAGCGTTTCTTTTCCAGTTCTTTTCCTTTTTTTTTTTTTTGATAACATTCCTGAAATGTATTTTCACTTGATATGTCAAATCAGTTTTCTAAACACATTTAGTTTATGATAATATGACCCTCAGTAGAAATAGTAATCCAAGTTGAAGCAAAATTACCATCGGACTATTTTACTACTAACTAAAATAATAACATAAATCTAATGTAATCTTTTCGTAATTAAACTTCTGTATATAATTAGGATTCGGGAAGATTAACTATTATGAATATGGTATTGTATTTCCGACTCAACTAGCAAAAACTAATCTCCATGGGACGTAGATTCCAGTAAGTTTGGCGAATTAGTTGGTAGAGCCCTTTAAAGTCATACGACTGAAATAAGGAATCATCAAGGAGAAATACGATATCAGACTTTCTTAATCAAGCACCTCTTCAATTACTATTGATTTAATGCAGAAAGGTTATGCTTGGCATGTAAATTATGTCCTGACAAAAGTTTAACTCATGTGAGAAACAATTCTTTAATATCTCAAGTAAGGGCAGAATTACATTGACAGTAAAATGCTCGCCGTAGCCTCACCGTATTTCGTTAATTTACGCATTTTCATTGCAATTCTTGCACAAATTTTCCATAACCGTATTACCTTATCTCATACTCGGTGGAAATAGGTGAAAATAATATAAGAAAATCAAAGAAATAAAACGAAAATACGATAAACGGTGAGCAAAAAAACTGTAAAAGAAATTAATCGTACATTTCCTTGCTCATTGTTTATCGCATTTTTGTTTTATTACTTCAATTTTCTTATATTATTTTCACCTAGTGCCAACGAGCATGAGATAAGGTAATACGGTAATGGAAAATTTGAGCAAGAATTGCAACGAAAATATGTAAATTAACGAAATACGGTGAGCATTTTACTGTCAATGTGATTCTACCCTTAATTTATTTTAGGATTGATCTTGTTGTGTTTAAATGAACCAATACGTCTTTTCTAAAGAGTGAATTTTGTATTTGGGTACTCAGATTGCGTAGCCCCAAAAATCTTAATTTTGAAATAGAATACATACATATTTCCAATTGATCTGAAACTTTCTAAACTTTCCTTTCAGGAGTTTTGATTGTAACATTATTAAGTATTTTATCAATCACGTTTGGTCTCTCTAAAATTATTTTCAAAATTGAAAAAATATGGATATGTGATCTTACATCAATCTTCTCGAAATACCCTGCCTTTCTGGAACTCTTCAAAACATCTTTCTACAGAATCTTGTTTGCAGACTCGACGCTCTATTGTGGCACATAAAAAAAAATTTTTTTTTTGAAAAAAAAAAGAAGAAGAAAACCTTTGCAGTATGATTAGGTTCGTGTCTATTTTTTATCACTTTCTGGTATCTTGAAGAGAGTTTTTGATAACTTTATCTTGTTAAAAGTTTGTAAAAAAACATCTCATTTTCTAACCCTTTTTCAAGGTTTACGGAATCTTTTTATTTTACATTTCGCAAGCAAATGCAGTAATTTTAATTAAACCTGAAAGATTTACTCTTAAGCTGGATTCACATGATGAAAAGTTGCATAAGAAATTTTTCTTGGTAGTTCTCAATTTAATTCCCAATTGTTCCCAATTTCAAATCAAATGCGCGCGCGACAAAAATGAGCTGTCAAATAAAGTGTGCAGTGAGTGAAACAATTTTGTTTATTTTTCTGCCTGAAAACCCACAAAGGTGCGAAAAATATAGAATATGGGCCAGAGGAAGTATTCCTAGTGTACCCCCGGTGCCCCAGTGTGTGATATTTTGGTGAAAATTGTGTGCATAGTGCAGAAAGACGCGTGCTTTGAGATGTGTCAAGGTTTGACCATCAGTGTCATCAGTGTAGTCCTGGATGATGTTAAAGCATTCCGGAAACTTCAGGAGCAGCAGCAAAATACATAGGAGAACCACACCAGCAACAGAAGTGATCCTCCTAAGGTAAGTATCACCTATCACTAAAGCGATTTTAGTGATTTTGGGATATTTTTTAGACGTTTTAGAAGTAGTCCATGCGAACATTTTATCCAAACATACCCATGACCGGAAAATTCAACATTTTGAATTACTGAAGGTCAAAGATCAACCGATTTGAGGGCCCATTTTTCAACCGATTTGGTTTAATTCGGATTTTTTGGAAAGGTATTGAAATTTTGAACCTGCTGGATGCATCGGTTTTCATCAATAATGAACCAGTTAAGTACCGATTTCTGAATAATTATTTTCGGAATTCTTTTTTTTACTTGGCCTTAACCCTTTTAAGACGATTGGAACACCGGTGTCCCATAAAGAAAATCATTTTTTCTGACTACCTAAATATACTTTTTTTTCTAATGTTTGTACATAATTGCAAAGTAGAAGGTTGAAGGAATCTAGGATATTTTTTCCAAGTCACCAGCTATTTGCTATATAGTAAATTTTTAAGCTCAAAAATGACGAATTTTTAAATTCTCATAATGAAAATTAATTTTAATTATTTGTTTTACTCCCAATTTTTTAAGCAAAACCGTTTTGGAAAAAGAAACTACAATACTCAAACAAAATATTTTTGATTAGATTAAAACATATCATTCATTCGTATTGGCGGAAAACTTACTTAAATTTTTAGGCTATTTTTGCCTCTATTGCTCATAGAGTTAAAAAAAATACACCGAATCAGACTCTGTTGGATTTTATAATGCTAGATGTAAGACCTTTTACTGATTTGGTTTCTCGGTTTCATTTTTATTGCTGATTTTCAGTGCGCGAAAACTGTCTCGTCGTTAAAGGGTTAAGTTTGTTTCCGAGCGTAGAGGTTTTGCGGTAAGAGATATCATCTTCCGGGCTTCGATGAAAAGATTAAATTCTTAGTAATCCTTTGTGCATACAAAAAATATGCTAACGGAGAGGACTTTCTCGTGAGTTCGAACATTCCGCAAAGCTGGGACGTTTTGCTATCTCTTTTTTTTAAATCCTTTAAAAACTTTTCAAAGATCCCAGGATTCTAAAGAACAAGTATTTTAATGGTTTTTCAAAATCTAATGGATTAATTTGTTTTTAATAAGATAAAGTGCCCTCGAGTCGACCAATATTCAATATTTGAATGTTTTAATGGTGAATTTCTATAAAATTGTCACTGACTCGTATTTATTTATGAAACAATTGACCTATTAATGTTAGATCATACGCCAAATATTAGTGTAAATGTTATACCCGTATAATACAGTTGTAATGTTTCACACTAGATGTCGTGACCTCCGAGAACGTCGCACTCTTTTTGTAATAACTTTAGGTTAGTTTAGTCTCTCTTGAGTTACCAATGTAAATGGACGTGAATAAAGTTGGAGACAAAATCAAACAGGATTTCAATATTAAAGAAGAATCCGAAGTTGCTGTAGAACTCGAGGAGGGACTCAACAGTGGCGACGAGAACATGGAAAACGCGCAAAGCTCTCAGGGAGAGACGAGGTCGTTCTCTTTTCCAACCAATTTCGAGATGTTTGATGCCACAAAGGGAACGTGGTCAAGATGGCTGATGAGGTTGGAAGGAAGCCTCGAGTGCTTCGAGATCGCAAATGAGAAGAAAAAGAGAAGTGTAATTATGCACTATATGGGACAATCAGCATACAATAAACTATGTGACAGGATTCTTCCACGAACTCCAAGGGATTTGACATACAATGAAATTGTGTCAGAATTAAAGGAATGCTTTGACCTAACACCAAACGAAATTGTGGAGATTTTTGGATTCCAAAAAAGGGAGCAGCAGGAAGGGGAAAGCTGCGATGAATTTTTGGCAGCTTTGAGGAAACTTTCCACACACTGCAATTTTGGCTGCTCATCTTGTGATCATCTAAAAAAATCCATTCGCAATCAATTCGTTATGGGAATACGCAACAAATCCATTCAGAAGAGACTGCTGGAGAAGAGGGATCTTACTCTAGAGATGGCTGTGGACATAGCTAAGGCCATGGAGGCATCAGAGAAAGGAGAAGCAGCTCTAAAAATGACACCGAAAGAAGGAGGTGAAGTTTTGAAGCTGGATATCAAGGAACAAGAGCGCCCCCAACGCAGTACAATAGATGACGGCAAGGCAGCCCCCTCAAAGAAGTGTTTCCGGTGTGGCGTGAGTACACATTTCGCCCATGAATGCATTCATAAGGATAAAACTTGCTATTTGTGTAGTAAGACAGGCCATTTGGCACGGAGTTGCCTGGGAAAAGGGGGGGAAAAGAAGAAAGCTGTTCAAGAAAAAGAGAGAATGAATAAAGTAGAGGATTTACTATATTCCGATGGTAGGGCCGTAGATAAAATTTTGCTAGACGTTCAAGTGGAGGGGAAAATTTTGGCTTTCGAGATTGATAGTGGATCTCCTATTTCTGTGATTAGCATGCATGACAGAGATAAATATTTTCCTCGGGCGGAAATTTTTGCTACTAAGAGAAATTTTGTTGGATTTAATGGCTCAAAGATTGCCATTGTGGGCTTCATCAGAGTCTCTGTGGTGGTTCAAGGGCGCGAATTGCGAGGCATGCATCTCTATGTGGCAGAGGAGTCCTCAAGGTATCCTCTACTGGGCAGGGAATGGTCTCGACGAATGCACTGGTTGAATTGGAACAATATAATGTCGGTTAATAAAATTCAAGAAATGCAAATTTCCAAGAAGATAGAGGATGCTATTGAAGAGTTAAAGGTCAAATTCAGCAAAGTTTTCGAAGATTCTTTGGGAAAAATTGTGGGTATTGAGGCTGAATTAAAATTGAAAGAAGATGCGACGCCTGTTTTTCTTAAGGCTAGGCCCATTCCACTCGCGAAGAAACAAGCTATCGAAGATGAAATTGATAAGCTGGAAAAATGCGGGGCATATGTGAAGGTTAATCAGAGTAAGTGGGCAACTCCTCTCGTGGCGATTCCGAAGGCATCTGGGGCGGTAAGGCTTTGCGGGGATTACAGCGTCACAGTGAACCCAAATTTGATTATAGATAGTCATCCGCTGCCGACAGTGGAAGAACTTTTTTCGGATATGGCAGGGGGAGAGAGGTTCTCCAAGCTCGACTTGTCTCAAGCATACATGCAATTAGAGCTCCGGGAGCAAGATAGGGACGTGTTGACGTTAAACACTCATAAGGGATTGTATCAGCCGACCCGATTGATGTTCGGAGTTGCGTCGGCTGTTGTTATCTGGCAACGCGTCATGGAAACAATGCTGCAAGACATTCCTGGCGTTAAAGTGTTTCTAGATGACATTAGAGTCACTGGAAAAGATGATGAGGAACATTTGACGCGACTAACTGAAGTTCTTAAAAGACTGGACGAACGAAATATGCGAGTAAATTTTGAGAAATGCGAGTTCTTTGCTGAAAAGATCAATTACTGTGGCTATGTGATCGATAAAGAAGGAATACATAAGGACCCCAAGAAGATTGAGGCTCTTCAGAACATGCCAAGGCCAAAGAATAAGGATGAAGTTAGGGCGTACATGGGGTTTGTGCAGTATTATGGGAGATTTTTTTCGAATCTTAGTACAAAAATGAATCCGATCACCAATTTGCTAAAACAGGATGGTCTCCTAAAGTGGGATGACAAGTGTGAAGAAGCTTTCCAATCCATTAAAGAAGAAATGAGCAGTGAGACGTTTTTAGCCCATTACGATCCATCGAAGATCTTGGTTCTAGCGGTAGATGCAAGCCCTGTTGGAGTCGGGGCCTGCCTCAGTCATAGGTATGAAGACAAGACTGAGAAACCACTATTTTACGCCTCACAGACGTTGACAGATACACAGAAACGGTATACCCAGATTGACAAAGAGGCATATGCCATCATTTACGGGATAAAAAAGTTTTATTCGTATTTGTATGGTAGGGATTTCGTTCTTATTACGGACAATAAACCGGTTTCGCAGATAATGAACCCAAACAAGGGAATTCCTCAGTACACTGCTTTGAGGATGCAGCATTATGCTGCCTTTTTAAAAGGTTTCAATTTCACAATTGAGCATAGATCCACAAAATTGCATGGAAATGCGGATGGTTTGTCCAGATTGCCATTGCCAGTAAAATCGCAATTCGAAACTGATGATCCTGAAGTTGCCCAGATTAATTTAATAGAAACGCTTCCAGTGACCTGTAAAGAGATTATACAGGAATTGGAGCAAGAGATGGAAGTTAAGATTTTGCTGGAGGGATTGCGATCGGGAAAGAGAGTGTCTAAGGAACACAGTTTTGGCATTAATCAAGAGGAATTTTCGCTGAAGCAAGATTGCTTAGTTAGGGGCCTTAGAACGTATATTCCGCGGAAGTTAAGAAGCAAGGTTTTGCAAGAATTGCATGAGAGTCATGTGGGAACGAGCAAAATGAAACAGCTAGCAAGAGCATATTGTTGGTGGCCTTCGCTTGATAGAGATATAGAGGATCTCGTTCACAATTGCACACCCTGTCAAGAAAATCGAGCTAACCCACCAAAGGTAGAAATTCATCCATGGGAAGAAGCAAGCAAGCCTTTCCAGCGTGTACACGCTGATTTTGCAGGTCCTATTCACGGAAAATGGCTTTTAATCGTGGTAGACAGTTTTTCTAAGTGGCCGGAGGTAGCTGTAGTTTCGGATATTACGTCAGGGACAACGATTAGAGAATTGCGAAAAGTTTTTGCAACTCATGGACTTCCGGAACAGTTAGTCACAGATCAGGGACGGCAATTCGTTAGTTGGGAGTTCCAACAGTTTTGTAAGAATAACGGAATTGTTCATAAGATGGGCGCGGCATATCACCCTGCCACTAATGGTCAGGCCGAGCGATATGTTAGAACTATTAAGGAAAAATTGGCCATTTTGAAAGATGCGGATAGGGACGATTTGGAGCAAAAATTATCGTCAATATTGCTTAATTATAGGCGAACCCCCCACAGTGCCACAGGAATATCGCCAAGTGAGAAGTTGTTTGGCAGACAGATTCGTTCTAGACTTGATTTTATTTTACCAGGGGAAGAGAGGAGTGGCGAAAGAGAGAGAAAGTCTCTGCGGAGTAGACAGTTAAATGCGGGAGAGAGAGTTGGAGCAAGGAATTACAGAGAGGGTGGAAAGAAATGGATGTTTGGAACGGTTACGAAAAGATTGGGTTTATTGCATTATATTGTAAACATGGACAATGGGACTGTCTGGAAAAGGCATATAGATCAATTGAGAAAAGTAGGAAGTAGAGTAGGAACCGGGAACACATTTAATGATGATGAGAACTATTGGGAAGCTTCCGATAATCAAAGAAGTGCATTCGAAGAGACCACCACCGACAGTTCCCATAATGATGAAGAAGAATTTGAGGATGCTCTTGACGATATTCCTCACCAGACAGAAAATGATTTGCAGGCCGGAGCGACCGCGCCACAGCCCCACTGGGTATCTGAGGGAAGACCAAAACGTACTATAAGGCCGCCAGATCGTCTGAATCTCTAAGCCGGAATTTTCCAAGATTTATTTTAAATGTCAGATATTATTTGATGGACTTTTCAAAGCTCTTTAAATGCTAGTAGATTTCTTTTCTTAGGGGGGAAAGGTGTTATACCCGTATAATACAGTTGTAATGTTTCACACTAGATGTCGTGACCTCCGAGAACGTCGCACTCTTTTTGTAATAACTTTAGGTTAGTTTAGTCTCTCTTGAGTTACCAATGTAAATGGACGTGAATAAAGTTGGAGACAAAATCAAACAGGATTTCAATATTAAAGAAGAATCCGAAGTTGCTGTAGAACTCGAGGAGGGACTCAACAGTAAATATAAATAAATTGAATAAATAACTCAACCGGTCGTATTGGGGAACGGGTCGACTTGAGGGCACTTTACCTTATCTAATCTTAAGTGGAGAATCAGCGGTGCAATAGGTAAGACTGGGCCTTAGGTGGATAGATTTCCCGGTTCGACTTAACAGTTGTAAGTTCGAGTTCCGGCCGGTGTAATGATCTGAATGTCTGATTTAGACAATTTTCACAAACGAAATAATGCACAGCCTTCGCCCAATAACTCTTGGGAGCACGGAAAAAGCATCAACACTACGGGAAGGCGCTCCTAGGCGGTTTGCAATGGATTTAGCAGATTTTTCCAACTCGGGATATGACATTGTAAAATGATTTCGTTGTAATGCAAATATTTCGATACAATTGATAATAATATAATTCCAAGTAATACCTTTCCCAGAAACATATTACCTGAAATAGTACAGAAGTTAAGCCTTATGCTTAAACCTTAGGTTATTTCCAGTTTTTTTCTTGCAAATTGTTGTCAAATATTTTCTGTTTTCCCAGTCCAAAATCTGGCAAATGAATTTGTCTCTCGGGAGGGAATCTTCCATTTCGCCATAAACGACGAAGGTTAGTCTGTGCTATCACCTTGTGAAATTTGGTGGAAATACAGGGCTGAAATTGCCAGCTAGAAAATTAATTTGTATCTGAAAGGTGGTTTGGGATTGGGGAAAGAAATGGGGAGTGGGATTATCTCGTTGGTAATCATTGAAAAGATGTGTGAGAAACATTTTCATCACAATAAAAAGTAACGATTTTCGGTTGGAAGAATCCATGGAAGTGAGACAGATGGTCCAGAGGAAAAATTTCATACACCATTGGAGAGAAATAAAACACTATGGTACTGGGAATTCATCAGTGGAAGCAATCAAGAGCATATAAAGAGCCCTTATCTGGGATTGGGGTGAAGTAAGGGTGGCTTTGGGGGGGGGGGGGAGACGGTTGGGAGAATAATTTAAGCTCCAAACGATGGTGGAGAATGCAATTAACCTAATGCACTTTCTCTACGCTTGTCCAAACCAAAAATTTCTCAAAATAGAAAATTGGTGAGAGAACGAATGGGCTGGATGGTGAACATGAGGAAGTATTTAGGAGCATGGTCACTACTCCCACACATTTGTCCATCAAGGCCAATGGGAGAGTGTGAGAAGATGAGTATTCTTGCTAAAATAATTAACTGGCGAATTGTGTTGCAAGTCCAGCTAGTCAAGTGCTGGTGAGTCTTGTCCAAAAATTTTAATGGAATTACCATCTGTTTGATCTCATCTTTCCAGGCGAATAAAAGGCCTCAAATGTCTCAACTGAGAGACATTGCGGATCAATCGCACAGTTTCTTTCAAGTGAAGTGGTTCAGTTTCAATTTAAATTGGAGCATGAGATTGGATATTATTTCCCCAAAATGTCTCTAAATACCCTTCAAATAGTTTTTCCTGTGATTATTCTTCAGGCCTTGGTGATCTCTGCAGGAGCACGTGAGTATAAAAAAAATCTTTTCAGTATTAATCTACTTTGATATAAAAAATACTTCAGTCCAACAAATTCACTGAGTGAGAGAGAAATCCGAAAAAGTTAAAATAATATTCCGGAAATGCTTATTTTACCCTGTAGTATTGACCCGAAATCGGTGTAAATATTATACTTTTCAGGTGTATTAGGGGTTAAAACTACCCTTTTTCATGTTAATTTTACCCTTAAAAAGGCGTAAAATTAACATTAAAAAATGTTGATATAGTTTTACACCTAATAAGTGTTAAAATTATGAATAAAAAAAAAGTTAATCGCACCCCCATTTTTTCTCAGTGTTATAATAAAAAGAACGTCTAGAAAATATTCCATTATTAGTCAGTAGAAAAGACAAAATTGATCAAATATTATTTTAAAATCTATGTTGAAGTTGCCAAGATGGTTCATTTATTCAATTGAACTGGGTAGAGGAAGGCTTTCAGGCGTTACACACATTCTGGCTTCGAACATTTAATATTTTTTCCATATTTCTTTAATGAATCTGACCCATTTTTTAAGAAAATGTGTGACTTAAGACTATCCATTATGTGCCATTGATAGGTCAGATTTACTAAAGTAATAATGGGAAAAATATGAAATGTTCGATGCCAGAGTGCATGCGAAGCCTGAAAGCCTTACCCTAAATAGCATTTGTTCACCTAAATATTTATTAGCGTTGAGTATAATACTCCAGCAATGAACGTTAAAATAAAATAGTCGTATTACCGTAGGGGAAAGTGGGGCGCCTTTGAAATTGGGATTTTTCACCTATTTTTAAATAAAATTGGAGCCTTATAGTGATATAATTTAGCTCCACAAACAGATCATGAAGCTATTTTAGCTTTATTATTATTTTGTGCAATAATTACAAAGTTTTCAGCATTATTTTTGTGCTTATATCATTGTATAAGAATTTACAATTTATCTGGAAGCGTTTCGGAATTTTCCAAAAGAATAATATTTTGATGGGGAAAATGAGATGATAAAAATGTATTATTATACAACGGAGTGTAACTATATGAATATTCGATAATGTATTGGCATATTTGGACTTAGAAAATATTTTCTTCATAGCTGTTGTGATTATTCACAACGCGACCATACTTTAAGAATATCAGCGCCACACAAATAAAAATTTCCCAAACTTCCCCTCGGAAGAACAGCTGACTTCACTTTATAAGACTGGAGAAAAAGGTCAGATTCCAGGTCGGCATTACTTAATTACGACCACAGTTCTCATTAAGTAATTACGTCGTCATTACTTAATTACGAGGTGGAGGCGCTTGCACGTCTTTGGTAATCTGACCAGATTTTGACCAATTTTCGACCAAGTCAGCAAGTAATACCGACTACATCATTAAGTCATGCTGACCTGTTTTGGTTACATGGGTTGTGACTATATTTCGTAACAAAACTGTAAAGAAAACTTTTTGGTACAAACAAATATCTTCTCTAGGTACAAATTAATTTAAAAAAAAAATTGTTCCAAGGAAAACTTCTTCCAAAATTTTGGTCAGTGTCCAAAAGTTTTTACCGTGTATAGGGGAAAGTGCTTATGCTTCGTATGATTCCAAGCTTCGTAAGACAAACTTTTTCCTGATTATGAATTAATGTGATTCCCTAATATTATATAATATATTAAAAAAAAATCAAGCACTTTCCTCTGGTTTTTTTTTTATTAAATATGTTAGCGATTAGCCACATTTATTGAGAAACATAAGAACAATTTAGTTATTACGAGGATGGCGTCTACACACTACTAGATTTTTTTTTAAAATGACTTTTTAAAAAAATTCTGACGTTTCTGCCTACAAGGATAGGGGAAATTTTCTTTAAAAAGGCATTTAAAAAAAAAATCTACTAATGTGTAGACGCCATTAGGGTCGTATGAGGGATAGACACTTTCCCCTACAGAGCCTAGCATAATAATAAAATTAGTAACTGGAAGGGCAACTCTTGGCTTTCGCAGCCTTCGGCATAATTATGATTTGGTATTTATCATCAAATTTTTAATTTAATATGTCAAATAAAACAGCAAATAATTAAAAAAATGCATGGACATATGTTGCATTCACATACGTACATTTTGACATTTTTTATGAAAGGATTTTTAAAAGCACCAAATTTCATTTTGCAAACAATTTTCTTTATTAATTCTTGTCAGGTTGTGTTTATTTGATTTCAATAGACGGTATTTGCACAAAATATATCCAATTACCATTTAATTACTTGCACTATAATTCGAGCTCTAAAAATTAGTTAGCTCATAGGGTTATATATTTATACAGATCAACAAATCATATATAGCGTTTATTCTCTGAGTATTTAATTCTGTAGCGTAAATTAGATAAGTTTATAAATAAAAATTTAATGCTGAGATCATAACGTGTATATTTTGAAAAATACAGAAGTAATTTTTAGGATTAATTAAATCTCGATTATAGCGCTCCCTGTGTTAATTCTAAGAAGTTGTTATGTTTTGAAAAGTTGAAGAACTTGACGAGAGCTTTAAATTTCCATTGGAAGCATGTAATTCAGAAGACTGGAAGCAAAGTAATACAATTTTTATAGAAAATTTTATGTAAATATTGCATTTTTTAGACTATAGCGCCCGCTATGCGAATCCTGTAAATCTGATTTTATTTGCCACACAGTTACGTATTAAATTTTGCAAACTTTACATCTTGATAAATCTTTATAGCGATGATTACGCAGTTGATCAGTTTTTTAGTTAGAAGGACCAGAGGCTAATCGGTTATAGAGGTAATGTATCTGCCTCTTTAAGAGATTTTTCCGATATCATCAATAATCGGCACTCCAGTCTCACAAAGGTATCCCACCTGTGGATCCTCTGTGAAGATCGCTTTTACATACACATATTTACCATAGACAACTTTAGAAATGTACAAAACTGTCTGGCTCCCATAAACTATCTGCCTCGTGATATCGATAAATGACATTTAAGTCACTCAAAGAAAAACACTTATAACCAGAGCTTTCGGCATTAAGGTGGTTGTATTTTTTGACCATTTTGAATTATTTTTTCAAATGAGGTAACAAACTTTTGACGTATCAAAAATGATCAATGAGATATTTTTTCTTTAGTGCGACTACAGGAGATTATCAATATTCTTATGCCTTAGCCAGACACACTTACGACATAAGCCGAGAGATGGCTTAGTTAGTGCGGAACTGATGGTAATTTAGTCAAATCATTATTTTGATTGTAATTACATTAAGCTGTCCTTCGTCGTAAGTGTTTCTAGGACATTACTCGTTTGGTTTACATCACGAAATAATCCAAACACTCTCAGAAAACCATTTTGTTCTGACGAAATAAAATCAATATTTATAACTGCATTTAAATAATTTCTTTTAAGATTAATAGGTTTGCAAAACGAAGTTAAAAAAACCTTTTAAGTAAAAACACTTCCTAAAATGTCTGAGCCCCTAAAAAAGATATTTTATTCTAAAACTGATTTCGTAGAAAATTGTTAAGTAAAATGGTTTTCTATATATTTTTTCGTCTGCTGATTTGGAGTATTGTTTATAAATTGAATAGAAATTTGCAAAATATTAAAATTTTATTTTCTAGAGGACTTCTTTGAAGACTACAGTCCATGTGGTAGATGGCGTCCTGGCGATGCTGACCTTAACACCTTTGACTTCATCCGTCAATTTCAACTTGATCGCTCAGAAACTTACTATGAAGGAGTGACAAGAGTTGTAGGCTCAAGCCACATTCAAACAGCCTATCGTTTGGAAAGGGAATCCAATTTAACTTTGAGGGCTATTGATGCTTTTCCACGTGGATTTCCTCATCAATTCTCATTTGAGTGCACTTTTCGAGCACGTGAGGAGCTCGTACTTCCTTGGTACCTCTTTCACGTTACCGATTCTTTTGAGCAATCCCAATTGAGTGTTACTTTAGATCCGAGAAGGGAGCTTTTGCATCTAGAACTTCCAGATGTTGATGGAAATCTTCAGATGGTAACTTTTAGACATCATGAGGTGAGGGATTCAGGCTCTTAAAAAATGTACACCCTTTAGTTGTAATGTTCTTCCCTTGTTCTTGGGCAGCTTTTCGATGAGTCTTGGCACAAAGTAACTCTGGGCGTGGGGCACGATAGAGCCACTCTCTGGGTGGATTGTCAGCCGGTCCGTGGGATTTATGGGGATTTTGCCAACCAACTAGAACCCAGAGGTCCTGTTGAAGCTACCGGAGGACACTTAAGTGTCGCTCGTCTTGTGGAATACCCATCTACAGTGCCAGTAGGTGTCACTTATTACCCATCACTATTGAGATGCACTCGAGAAAATTTATACCATCTCCATCTCTGTCATTTCAGTCAACACCTCCTGTAAGTTCCATCACCATTAATCATCATTCCATTAACGTGTCATCAGGGGCGAGTCATCGAATATCTCATGTGGCATTCATTTCCACTCACTCACCCTTAAAATCCCCTTGTCATTCAATCAGTTTCTTTTGTCCAAAATATCACTGATAAATTGTATAAAATTCTAGATTGATCTTCAGTGGATGGTGCTTAGCTGTGATCCCCTAAGAGCCGAACGTCAGGACTGTGCAGAGCTGCCAGTAAGTTTATGTCTTACTTAAAAAAAGGTATTAACTTCTATCTGAGGCACTCAATGAGTCAAGTGGTAGAGTACTCGCTCTATGATGCAAGTGTCCCGGGTTCGAATCCCCTTTAGGTCACCAGGAATTTTTCTGGCGTTAAAGGTGTTCGTATTGCATCCAGTGAGCTTCATTGCACTTGATTCCACGGGCATGGGAGTGACAACCTCATCCCGTATAAGAAAAAATAATAATGCATGTCTAGAAATCCCCTTGAGGGAAGGCCTAGTTCCTTCATGGAATGTTGTTTTTTCTATTCAATTAAAACAATCTAAATCTCTGTAGAATATTCGAAATGTATCGTATTTGTCTGGACCTGGAAACATTCGGTCGGCAGAATGTCCGATTCTCTGCCCTCAAGGACCTCCCGGACTCAATGGTACAAGCGGAATGCCAGGATTGCCCGGTGCTCCAGGCAGTCGAGGTTTTCCTGGTATCCCTGGCAGAGATGGTGCGCCTGGTCAACCTGGTTCTCCAGGATTGGGAATTCAAGGACCAAGAGGTTTCCCTGGCGAAAAAGGCGAAATGGGACCACCTGGACCTCCAGTAAGATTAAAATTAAACCTTTTTTAAAAAGAATTTAAAAATAACTCCTCTAATAGGGGCCGTCAGAAGTAGATTTTCTGGGAGTTGCCGGAGCTGGTAGACCTTCTATTGTTGCAGGAATACCAGGGCTAAATGGTACAAAGGGTGAAAAGGGAGATCGTGGGGATATGGGTTTTCCAGGACCACCAGGGATGTTTTTCGGGGCGCTCGATGAAGCCAGGATTCGAGAGATTTGTGGAACCCTTATACGGGAGACTTTGATTGAGATCGCTGTGACAACTACTGGACCTCCAGGGCCTCCAGGACCACCAGGGATACCTGGAGTATCACGTGAAGGACCTCAAGGAGAACCTGGTCCACCTGGGGAACGTGGGTATCCAGGTGCCAGAGGTGAAAGAGGCTTTCCTGGACTGCCCGGGTTGCCTGGTGCTCAAGGTCCGCCTGGTGAACAGGGCCTTAGAGGAGAACAGGGCGAACGTGGCGAAAGAGGAGAAAGAGGAGAACGTGGTATAGATGGGGTAGTCGGTCCTCAAGGCCCAGAAGGACATGCTGGAATGCCAGGCCCTCCAGGACGAGCTGGAGATCGTGGAGAACCAGGAATGCCAGGAGTACAAGGTTCCCAAGGTCATCCTGGAGTCCCAGGGGTTTGTCCCGACTGCTATAATTACGCCGTGGCTCCTCATCCTTACTATTATATGCAGCAGCAATCTAAAGGACCTAGCATGAAGGGTTAAGAAATTATTTTTGAGTCGCAAAATAAATTGGCTTTGTATCTTTTGCAGCAAATATTTCCTTTGCATTTTTTTTTAATGTGATTGAGTCTTTCGAAGGCACGGGAGAATGTTATGGAAATTCTAACTAAGAAACTAAATGGGTAATACGGTGGAGTCTCCACTTATGGATGTTAAACACCTATGGACACCGTGTAAAAATCTTAAGTTCTTACGTAAAACAGATTTCGAAAAGTTATAAAATTATTAGTTTATGATGTAATTAACATTTTTTTGGTTTTTCGAAATCTGTTTAATGTAATAATTTGAGATTCTTGCGTAGTCCATAAGTGTGTATAATCACTTAGAAAAAAATGGGGGTGCGATTAACCTTTTTCCCTCATAATTTTACACCTTTTTAAGTGTAAAATTAACATGAAAAAGGGTAATTTTAACCCCTAATACACCTAAAAAGCATTATATTTACACCGATTTCGGATCAATACTGCAGGGTAAAATTAACATTTCCGGAATGTTATTTTAACTTTTTCGGATTTCTCTCAGTGATAACATCCATAAGTGTAGACTCCATCCTACCGTAAATAAAAACTGATTTAAATTAGTATTGTAAATAAGCATCATAGTGCTCAACATGTTGTTCCACATCACTCAACTTTTCACTTCAATTTTCTGAGATTTTCATGAGATTCTTGGCAAAGGACAAATTGATGAACTAAACTTAGATGTTTTGGTGCGTTCTATGCCGGAAGTATATGCGGGAGATAGCTTTCCGCTAGGGGAGATGGAGGATGTTTAAAAACGGAATTCTCTGGATCCGGTTGAAGCAGTATGCTCCCTCTGGAAATTTCCATTATCACATATTTTTCTCCGCTATTGCAGAAAAAGTTTCACCTTCCAAGTCAAAGTGTATCGTATTTAATAGCTTTTCTCGCTTTCACATCCCGGAAGATATATATACACTGAGAGTGCCTTTAAACTTTGTACATGAAGAAAAATTTTTATGTTTGTAAGAAAGTTTTCAGTATGAGCTTTTGAATATCTAAGTAAAAAGATTTTTCTTGTTTGAAATTGTAGATTTTACAACGGTTAAGATTTTTATTGCTCAAACTTAAAAAGAGCATAATGATTCCTTTACTTTTTCGATATAATCCATACAGTATCTGTATAAAGAATATTTGAGCATAATATGAGAATTTGGAGACGTCAGGAAACATAGAAAATGACGACTGTGAGTTTGTTCATTCGTCAGTTTATTTAAATCATTTTTTATATAACCGGACCCAAGAACCCAATGGTAGAAAAATCGATTTCTAGTCTTTGGTATCATTTGGTTGTTGATATAGCATTTCTTTCCGTTCATTATAACTATTCAAAGCGATAGAAACTTTTGTGGATATAGAATGACTTGCTTCTGTGGATCAGAATGGTCCAAAAAATAATTCTGGATTGGAATCTTAAAATTTTGCAAATTTTTGCGTCGAAATATTGCTAAACCTTACTCAAAATTGAGTTAGGAATATATTCGCTATAACATTAAACAACTTACCAACTGTTTTTAGTCGTTTTTCCTAGCGTGCACGGTCACATGATAGACCACGGTAGGGTAGAATTCTCAACAAATTTTTCTTGTAAAATAGGAAAAAATTAAAATTAAACACTGATAAATATATTACTTGGATATTTTAGGAAATTCATAAAGTTTGATAACGACGAGTTTAAAAAGTTTTTAAACAGGTCAATTTGACCGGGTCTTGGTAGGTCTAGTGATAAGTTTTATAATTTAAAAAAAGAATCAAGTATAAAAAGACTCAAAACAATGATATTTTAATGTATAAAAAAGAAACATCCTATGGCTAAAGCATAGGATATGTGGCATTTTGCCTCTGAGCTCCACATATATGTGAAATTTAGCCATAAGCTATCACTTCACGCTACTACCCTACTGTTCTATAAATTTGCATGTGAAAGTTTAGGAATAAATTATCTGAGCCAAAAAAAAAACGTGAGGACATTATCATATAAAATCAGTAATTTACTCTCTTGGTCACCAAGTACGCTTCAGACATTCGATCTAGATAGTGCAGACTCTGGGAGTATCCAGCAGGACCAAAAGCGATGTGCTGGGTGAAAAAAGGGCGGATCTGAGTGGACGTGAAAATGTATCTGGTGAGCTTTGGGTGAGAGTCCACCCCTTCCAAATTGGTATTGATTGTGGTTTTCTGCTGGCAATTTCTTCCACAGTGCATCTAAAATATTGCTGGCGTTAATTAAATGGGCTGGGTAGATGGGGTATAGAAGAGGCACTTGAGGAAGCTTGAGCGCACTTTTGCTAAAAGTTGCCAATGGAGAATCTGGTGCCTCCTCCTCCCAATACCATCTAATTGACTTTTTAATTAAATTTTCGAGAGAAATTTACGACACTACACCATCTCTTCAATACCCTTTCGAGAGCCCAAAATGATGTGGAATGGGCTTTTTGGTGCGGGAAAAAGGGATGAGTATTTCTCTACCAAAGGATAGAGTTCCTGGACAATAATAATTGAGCAACCACAGCACAATAAGGCATGCTCTGTGGCAAAACACAATGGAGTCCACCTGTTCTCATTCTCAGCCACAACTCTCGAAATGGTCAAATAATCAGGAATTAGGGTGGATGCTTACGTAAATTTAACCTACAAAGATCCAATACAAGGAAAGAAGAGCCAAACGGACAAATAGAAACGATTAATTGACGTATAATCTGCTATGGGAACGCACGCTATTGTTGCATCCGAAGAGTCTCTCTAACATGATAAAGTTGAAAATATTCTAGATCAAAGAGTTTGGTTGGTGTATTAATTTGATAGAATTTTATGGAGAAGAAAAATGCAACCGATTTTTGAAATATGCTACTTTTCATAAGTAGTTTAAAATTGAATGATCAAAATTTAAAAAAAAAAAACATTTTTTATAACTTTTCAAAATTAATAACAGAGAGTTAATATCATTACAGTATAAAAACGACCAGAACGATACCAGAAGAGGTTATATAACATTTTCAAAACACAATTTTTAGAGAACTATACCTCGAACGAAGATTATGGAATACACAGCTACGGACAAAAAATAGAAAGAAAGAATAGTTATTAATTTTTTTATATTAAACTTTCTTCAAATGTACAGAACTCGAAATTTTTATGGTATAGTACAATTAAAAAATTATTTAAGTTAAAAATATTAGGGTGTATAGATTTTAAAAGGGACAGATAATCCTAACCGGCTTATGTAGGTGAGATTCTTAACGTGAGCTAGCTCGGAGTGCATGCAAATTCGATTTAGAGCTGAAGTAGGGAGACGCCATTCAGTTATCTTGAATCAAATTCGTGAAATTATACAAATTTTGTATTTAAACCAAAATATCAAGGATTTGGATGAACTGACAGAAAAGTGTTATATGGGTGAAAAGTAGACCAGAATGTTCTCTATAATTTTTCCATAGAACATGATCTCATCGATTACTCAGTAGCCAAGATAAGCGAGGTTTTTTGTTTCTTAACTCGTTTTTTCATCCAGAGTGCCCCAAGTGTTCATTTGTTGAACTTCAACTATATCAAAGAATTGTTGTATTTTGCGGGACTTTCCATTTAAACCCCTATTTTAAGTGTCTTGGTGGAGTAGAGGCAGTCAAATTGGCATCTGAGTGATTTCAAAACGTTATTATTGGAAAAATCAATTTTTTCACACTTAAACGACAAAATCGGAGTGATACCGTAGTCTGAGCGGAAAATGATGTAGGGACGAAATGTAGAGACAAATGTGTTCTACAATTGTGTCGAAGTAATCATCAAAATCGGTTTAGCGACAGTCGAGATAATTGAGGTTATGTGATATTGAAATTGGCTTTTCGACTGTGGCGCCCCTGGTGTTGGTCCCACGAAGTTCAAATATTCTAGAAAGTTGTAGCATTTGGTGAGATCTTTCATTTAAGCCCTCACTCATCAAAATCGGTCACATAGAACCGGAGATATGATTTTTTGAATTTTGTGAACTTTGACCCCTCATATCACCGGTTCTGTTTTAACCACAGCGCGCTTACGCACCATTTTGGAAACGTCCTAGACTGGACTACAACATACTAAAATTTCATTAACTTGCACAATGCCGTTTTTGAGAAAAGTGACTTTGAATTTCGATGAATTTTGACGCTATCACAGCGCCACCTGTGGTGACTTTTTGAACTTCCATCTGAAAGTGCTCATCGAGACGAAACCAAAAAGGTAAAATTTAGGTCGCTATGTTAATTAGAACCGGAGATAGAGGCCGGTCAATGTTCGAACTTTGACCCCTTATAGCTCGGGTCAGGGGTTTTAGATCGACTTAAGGTTTTTTTTGTTTGATAGGTATAATCAACGGCTACAACATACTAAATTTTCAGCCCGATGCACAATGGAATTTTTGAGTTATTTAACTTTTAAGATTTAAAAATTTTCTTTTTAAAAAAAGCGCCCCTAGCGGTGGTTTTATGAACTTGCGATGTTAGAAGGGGAAGTGGCATTTTACGAGAGCTTTCCAAAAAGCCCTCACTTTTTAAATTCTGACAATTAGAACCGGAGTTATGGCCATTTTAAGAAATTTTTTTTGGACCCTTATAGCTCGGGTCAGGGGGGTCGGGGGACCTTAAGTTTGGTATTGATGGAAAGCTCTAAGGCCCAGCTATAACATACTAAAATTTGAACCCGCTCGATGCCATAGGGACGGAGCTATTGAGAAAACAAAAAAAGGGGGGTCTTCAAAATGGCGGAAGGAGGGGTGGGGGGTGGGGGGTCAATGCACCAAGTTGCAATTTTCACCCGATATATAACCTTTGCCGAAAACCGCAAGTCGATATCTTTTTTAGTTTAGGAGCTATTAAGCTCCAAAGAGCGGCCGGCCGGCCGGCCGGCCGGGAACGTAAAATAGCCACATATATATTCGTGATCAGGAAGTGCTGAAACACATTTTGGCCAAGTTTGAGGTCGATCGGACGACATGAAATTTTGTTAGGATTATAGTAGGTGAGATTGTTAAGAATCTCACCTAATATAAAATATATGGCAAAGCATTCCAGCGAAGACCGAAAATCGATATTAGGTGAGATTCTTAACAATCTCACCTACTATAATCCTAACAAAATTTCATGTCGTCCGATCGACCTCAAACTTGGCCAAAATGTGTTTCGCCACTTCCTGATCACGAATATATATGTGGCTATTTTACGTTCCCGGCCGGCCGCTCTTTGGCGCTTAATAGCTCCTAAACTAAAAAAGATATCGACTTGCGGTTTTCGGCAAAGGTTATATATCGGGTGAAAATTGCAACATGGTGCATTGACCCCCCACCCCCCACCCCTCCTTCGCCATTTTGAAGACCCCCCTTTTTTTGTTTTCTCAATAGCTCCGCCCCTATGGCATTCAGCGGACTCAAATTTTAGTATGTTATAGCTGGGCCTTAGAGCTTTCCATCAATACCAAACTTAAGGTCCCCCGATCCCCCTGACCCGAGCTATAAGGGTCCAAAAAAAATTTCTTAAAATGGCCATTACTCCGGTTCTAATTGTCAGAATTTAAAAAGTGAGGGCTTTTTGGAAAGCTCTCGTAAAATGCCACTTCCCCTTCTAACATCGCAAATTCATAAAACCACCGCTAGGGGCGCTTTTTTTAAAAAGAAAATTTTTAAATCTTAAAAGTTAAATAACTCAAAAATTCCATTGTGCATCGGGCTGAAAATTTAGTATGTTGTAGCCGTTGATTATACCTATCAAACAAAAAAAACCTTAAGTCGATCTAAAACCCCTGACCCGAGCTATAAGGGGTCAAAGTTCGAACATTGACCAGCCTCTATCTCCGGTTCTAATTAACATAGCGACCTAAATTTTACCTTTTTGGTTTCGTCTCGATGAGCACTTTCAGATGGAAGTTCAAAAAGTCACCATAGGTGGCGCTGTGATAGCGTCAAAATTCATCGAAATTCAAAGTCACTTTACTCAAAAACGGCATTGTGCAAGTTAATGAAATTTTAGTATGTTGTAGTCCAGTCTAGGACGTTTCCAAAATGGTGCGTATGCGCGCTGTGGTTTCAATAGAACCGGAGATATGAGGGGTCAAAGTTCACGAAATTCAAAAAATCATATCTCCGGTTCTATGTGACCGATTTTGATGAATGAGGGCTTAAGCGAAAGATCTCACCAAATGCTACAACTTTCTAGAATATTTGAACTTCGTGGGACCAACACCAGGGGCGCCACAGTCGAAAAACCAATTTCAATATCACATAACCTCAATTATCTCGACTGTCGCTGAACCGATTTTGATGATTACTTCAACATAATTGTAGAGCACATTTGTCTCTACATTTCGTCCATAGGGGAAACTGGGGCACCACCAAACACGGGGTAGCACTAAACACTGCGATTTTTTAATCGGATATTCGACTTGAGAAGACAATAGTTATAGAAATTTTTAGGCATTATAGGGATGCTTGTCCACTGAAGAAATGGTCGAGATAGTCCAAGTAGTTTAGAAGTAAAAATTAGTGTTTGGAGCTACCCCGTGTTTGGTGGTGCCCCAGTTTCCCCTACATCATTTTTCACTCAGACTACGCTATCACTCCGATTTTGCCGTTTAAGTGTGAAAAAATTGATTTTTCCCATAATAACGCTTTGAAATCACTCAGATGCCAATTTGACTGCCTCTACTCCACCAAGACACTTAAAATATGGTTTTAAATGGAAAATCCCACAAAATACAACAATTCTTTGATATAGTTGAAGTTCAACAAATGACTACTTGGGGAACTCTGGATGAAAAAACGAGTTAAGAAACAAAAAACCTCGCTTATCTTGGCTTCTGAGTAATCGATGAGTTCAAGTTCTACGGCAAAATTATAGAGAACATTCTGGTCTACATTTCACCCATATAACACTTTTCTGTCAGTTCATCCAAATCCTTGATATTTTGGTTTAAATTCAAAATTTGTATAATTTCACGAATTTGATTCAAGATAACTGAATGGCGTCTCCCAACTTCAGCTCCAAATCGAATTTGCATGCACTCCGAGTTAGCTCACGTTAAGAATCTCACCTACATAAGCCGGTTAGGATTATCTGTCCCTTTCTTACTATTTGGGCTCTAGCCGTGCCATAAGCTTTCGAACAAGTAAAAGAATGAATGAATTAACGGACTTACCAATAAAGGATAATTATATCTGTACTTAGTTCTTCTTCCAAGATAATCAATCTATGTAGAGGAATAAATTATATTGTAGGGGAGACTGGGGTAAAAAGTCACAAAACGGATATTATATTTTTTTACAAGCTACTCGAGCGCTTCAGAAATTTCTAATTAGCACAGTTTTATAGGAAATTTACCGCTCTACAACTTTGTGGAAGTAATTTTTCCTCTATTTTGTAAGGAAATACGTTTAATGAGCCGATTTCTAAAAGGTGATTTTGTGACCATTCTCAAAAATGCTGGGGCAAATAGTATCAGACATGGGGTAAAATTATCACATTTTGATACCCTTTATTGCGGGCTCCCATAACATTAAAAAATGCCTAGATGACATATTTTCATAGGATGTTTATTTCTCTACACCTTTGCGCAACAGAGTTTTTCCTATCTGAACGAGAAAAGCATTTTTAAAGTTATTTTCCAAAGGCTTTTTTTGGCAAGAAAATTCTATTTAACCATTCTGAAAAGGCGAAAATGGCGAATTGGGCGAGATGCATTTGACGAAATCTGCCGAAGAGTTGCCGAGTAAACGTCACTTAAGTGCAAAATAAAAACAAATTAGAAAAAGGAAGAAGTGCTAGTGCAAAATAGAGTTTTTTTCATAGTATATGCCACTCAATTTAACTATGTGTGTCCATTCAGTAGTGCTATATAATATAGTTGATGCCTATAAACGGAGGAATGCAGATTCTCAACGTGTCATCGCAATCTTTTTAGATTCCATGGGGTATCCGGGGTGTTCAATTGCTTCTGTGTCTCACAAAAAAATGAGCACGATGATCAAGTGGAGAACCAGGCAAAACTTCTCAATCGGGGAGTAATTCAGAGAACATCGATGGTTGATGGGCTAAGGGGAATGAGGTAACGAATCACAGTTCTGTGATTCATGAGTATTATTCCAATAAAACTGCAAATTGTTTGACCCATGCAAAATAAACAACAAGCGGCGACACATGGCAATGAATGACGTTTCTTTTCGCCGTGAGACATCAGGAATTGCTTCGGTTTTTGTTACTTTCTGCCCCATACCTTTTGATACTTTTTACCCCAAGTGGTCATTTTTAAGAAAAAGATTTCTGGAGAGAAGAATATTTGGAAAAAGCTAAAACGGATAGTGGATTCGTACTCAGAGAATCCAAATCATTTAGGAAATATTCGCCAGTGCATCAATTTTGGAAATTAAGTAGGTAAGAATTGATATCTCTTGGAATAAAAATATTTCAAAAACAGGCCTAAAAATTTCAATATTTTTTATTTTCTAAATCCCCTGTTCGAATTCTAAGAAACTTACGACATTGAAAAAGGTTCATGGAAGCTATCTAAGGAAAAAATTTGAAGCCGCTATCTCTTTTATCTTGGAAGATATTGAATTATGAAATTTTCGACTTGTGACTTTTTACCCCAGTCTCCCCTATATAATTTTTTTTAATAATAAAGACATTCTCCTATGTAGATAAATTCATACGGGAACGAACAAATCTCAAAATATTTTAATTCTCCTCAAGTACTTCAATACCTGCTAAAAAGAAGAAGGATTTAAGTCTTTAAGGATGACTGGACTACCGGTGACTCAAAACAATTTTTTTTTTCTTATGGTTACCTAAAGTTAATATTTATTAGAAGAATATGGCAAAAATATAAAGTGTTTGAAGACAGAATATGTGCGAAGCCTGAAAGACTTCCCCTTTTCTGAATCCACGTAAGGGAAAGCGCGCTGCCTTCGGACGACTTAAGCTTCGAACAATTCAATTTTTTCTCTATGTTCCTTATGGATTATCATTATACCCATAGTACTTTTCTGGAAATTTGAGACATTGGACTACCTATTATAACAAAATATTATAATGGGACAAATTAATTTATAACACATTGAAAAAAATGATTTGTGCGAAGCATAAATCGTCCGAAGATAGCGCGCTTTCCCCTACGTAGATTTTGTGTGAAGCACATCGAGTGCATTCTCGGATAACATATTAAGTACTTATTAAGTAATTAATAAGTTCTTAACTCAATGATTTAATTCTAAGGAGTTGCAGAATATTCAACTACTTAAAAAAATATATGAAAATGAGACAAACGTCAGTGCTTTGTGGCTAGTAGTGAAATTAATATTGCATTACTCGGCCTTAACACTAAGTACTTAATTAAGTTCTTTGCCAAAATCCTTAATTAAGTAGATTGTATTAAGGATATGAAAAGTATTTTCACTAAAGTACTTAACTGAGGACAGGAGTGGTTTTACAAAGTTTTTTGTAAGTATTAAAATTGAAGCACAGCTAATGAGCTTTCTAACGGACCCACAGTTTTTAAGTTCTGTTCACTAGAACCTGAGATAATAACGGATAACGTAAGGCAAAACAGAAAAAAATATAAAAGTATTAATAAAAAAAACATTGTCACGTGAGGGAGCAAAACCAAGGTCAGATTCTGAATCAGGGAACTTGACTCTATCAAACGTACCATGTGAGATCTCCGTTAGCAAAAAAAGTTGTGAATTTGTTGCATAGTGAAGCTATAGGGACTACGGGGAGAGCCTTGATCTATACTTACCAAATCAAAATACAAAGAAGTATGTTAAATAATACTTCACTTATTTCACTGAATTTCACTATTTATAAATCTATCACTAAATAAAGAAAACTATAAAAACATTTCACGTGTATAATAACATTTTGTGGTTATGTTCTTTTGAAATGTCAATTTGTTACATCTCTTTCTATACAATGGTTAACAACTATCCATCGCATTCTCTATTCTAGTTTCCACTCTTTGCCACCAGATGTCCTGAATTCCTTAATTAAGTATTTAATAAGTACTTATTATAAGGACTTAATTTATGGACTTGGACTAAGTTATTATTTAAGAGCATATACAATGCCTTTAATTATACCATTGAGCTAGTAACAGCTTAGGGTAAAGTGGTACAAGTTGGACAGTGGTACAAGTTGGACAATGGTATAATTTGGACAGCGCTTTTAGTCTTGATAAAATTAGTACTTCATTTTTATTTGTATATTTTTAATGCTTTAGTTTTATAATTTGGTTCCTTGTGCTTCAAAACAAATTTTGTACTATATTTATCAAGAAAAAAGCCATGTCCAACTTGTACCGGCGAATTGTCCAACTTATAACACTAATTCCAAATTATACACTTTACCCTACCTTGTGTTAGCCGTGGTATTTCATTTTCATTCGAAAATGATCAATTAAGATATTTAATTAAATAAAATGTATATTTAATATTAATTAAATTCATCTGTTTTGCATGCGCTGACGATAGTTCACAACAAAGAAATAATAGTAAGCTCGTCATTGTACTATGAATAGGGAAATAAGCTTGGAAATAAGTCTTCTCAGAGAAGTGCCTCTTTAATGTGAGACATCCTTTCGGAGGTTGAGCTGCAGAAATGGTGTCACTTTTGTTTGAAATCGAGTGCAAAGTGCATGTCAATTGTTCTGGTGGGACTCTTGGCAATTTGCACAAGTACCCAGTGTATCTCATTTTCCAATGGCATCCAGCAAGTCACAGTGCCACTATCTTCAGGAAGCTCTCAAGAGTGCTGGGGTAATTCCTTTCACATCGTCCTGCTCAAACCACCCTCTCGTGGGGTTGAGACAGAACTTGGGGTGGAAAATACCCCCCAAACCCTTTTACATGACCTCTAGACAATCCTTTTTTGAAAGCAAAAGAGGAAAAATCTGCAAAGATGAAGAAATGTGGAAGATTCTCACAACTATTGCTCGTTGATTAAATATTCATTGGGGTGTCTTCTTTTCACAAGATAGCTTTCTATTTTCAATTGGCAGGAAGTTCTTCTGATTACACGCGATGAAACTCGTCATACAATAATAAACACTTCCTTCTCATAAAGAAAATTAGTGAATTCGCTCTTCTTTAAATTTTAAAACTGCTATTTCACAAAATTAAAATGGAGTGGTAAAATGACAGATAACATGGTCAGATGTGATATAAAGATATTGAAAATTTTTCATATAAATTTTCCAAATATTGGAGAAGTATCAATAGTCAAGCTCATCTGCTCATCTTCTACATTTAAATAAGTAGCATGATGTATGTGTGAGGGAAACAGTAGGGGAAGTCTTTCAAGCTTCGTACATAGTCAGCTCCAAACACTTCATCTTTTCATATATTTCTTTAATGAATATGTCCCAGTGGCAATATATTTTAATAGTTAGTCTGAAGTCAAGCAGTTACTGAAAAAAATTTGCTGCTGTTCGAAGTCAAAGTACGTGCGAAGCCTGGAAGCCTTCCTCTATTACCCCAATGCGAAAAGTTTCAAATGGAGCTTTTTCAATTCAATTTTAATGAAAAAGTGATTGAATAAATTGATAAGACACATTCAAAAGATATCTTTAAGTTTACGGAGTTAAGTTTTTCTAACAAAGAGATGGTCAATGACTTCAATGACGGAAAAGAAGATAAAATCATCCAAGCATGATCCCATAGAAGTAATTAAGAGGAAAACTTTTCGCATCCAAATAGATTTTCCAATATTTAAAATAGATGAAAGTTTTAAATGGAAATCTCAAAAATACAATACAATTTATATCCTTTACATTTTAACAGACGTTTAACCCTTTAACGACGAGACACTTTTTACGGACTGAAAATCAACAATAAAAATTAAACCGAGAAACATAATCAATGATAAGCCTTACATCTAACCTTGGAAAGTCCAACAGAGTCTGATTCGGTGTATTTTGTGCTTCTATGAATGATAGGAACAAAAATAGTCTAAAAATTTAAGTAATTTTTCTAACAATACTAATGAATAATATTTTTCGCTTTAATAAAAAAATATTACGTATGAGTATTGTAATTTTTACTGCCAAAAGGGTTTTGCTTAAAAAAAATTGGAAGTGTAAAAAATAAATAAAATAAATCATGAATTTGAGAATTTAAAAATTCGCCATTTTTGAGCTTAAATATTTACTACATAGTAAATAGCTAGAGACTTGCAAAAAATTTTCTAGATTCCTTCAACCTTCTACTTTACAATTATGTACAGACATAAGAAAAAAATAACTTAAGGTAGTCAGGAAAAATTATTTTCTTTATGGGACACCGGTGTTCCAATCGTCCTTAAAGGGTTAATATACTACTGAACAAATGAGCAGTAAAAATTAAATATGATCAAAAAAATCAAAGTTAGATGAGCACACATGTCTGAATATTAAAAGTAGTGGAATTCTCTTACAAGCTTTCGCAATAGAAAAATAAGATTTTAATAATATCTGAAACAAACTTAAATGTTAATAATATCAACTCAAGTATATAAACTAGAGCCATTTTTGTAAAGACTTTTTTGCTGACATAAAGAAAGCTTAAAGTTTTAAAGTTTTAGTGTAAAATTAAAGATTAAGCATTCGGAATTAACACATAATCGTCTATTCCAATCTTTTCTCAAAATTTTCTGTATTTATATGTTTAAGGGTTCCTCTCAACCAGTTTTAAAATTAAACAAAATCCTAATAAATTTGATACTTTAAAATTAAATGTCTTTATAAAAACGGCTTAATAAAGTACTTCAGGAAAGTTGAATTAATAACAAAAGGAGGGTAAGACGTTTAGGAAACATTATTTATCAATTCTTTAAGAAAAGAGGTAGCACAAACTCCCACAACGTCCCATATTTCACGAAATGTTTGAACTCGTAACTAAGATGCTATAGGGTAGAGTGGTGCAATTTGGAGCATCGTACAAGTTGGACTATTGTTCAAGTTGGACAGGGGTTTTTTCTTGATAAATTTAGTACTTTAGCGTTATATAATTTTAGCGCTTTAGTTTTATAATTTTGTTCATTGTGCTTAAAAAATTTAGTACTGTATTTCTCAAGAAAAAATCCCTCTCCAACTTTTACCGGTAAATTGTCCAACTTGTAGCACTATGTCCAACTTGTATCACTTTACCCTACCTCAAAATTACTTTCGCATCACTTATCGTTTCCCAGTTTCAGAACCAATGTAAACCGATTCATAAATCATTCAAAAGATCACTTAGAATGACTTAGGAATAATTACATTGATTTTATAGAAAAAAAAATAGTTATAAGGTAAAGTGCCCTCGCTCGTCTGGTTCGTCGTCTCGATCGGTAGATTTATTTATTCAATTTATTTATATTTGCTATAATATTTTGCGTATGATCTAACATTAATAGGTCAATTATTCCATGAATAATACGAACCAGTGACAAATTCATACAAATTGACGAAATTGATAATCAAACATTCAAAAATTGACCCACCGGTCGAATCGAGGAACCCGGTCGAGTGAGGGTACTTTACCTCACGCTCATAATCGATTAGTTCCTTGTTGATAACCGACTGGAACCGGTTCAGTTTTAACAAAATTTACAAAACTTTTCTAACAAACCCAAACATGATTCTATTCGGTTTTGAAATACGTTTTCTAAAGCCTTTTAAACTTTTGACCTTGTAAATCCGTTATTAAGAATGATTCAAATATATTTTTGTATATGGACGAAATGTCTTCCCGGTCTCGAAAACATATCGTCATCACATATCACAAAAACTGATCGTCAACAATTTGGCATCGCATTTTCCTGTGCTGACAACGGAGATCGTCAGGTCCTGGCTCTATGCTGCGGACTCTGAAGAAGTCGAAAGGCTGCTGAAATCAACGTAGGGAAATGTAGGCAGGCTTCGCACGTGTGAGCTTTCGAACGATGCAAATTTTCTCTTTATTTCCAAAGAGTTGGTTCCGCATTTCTTAGCCATAAGTTAAGTATTTATGAACCTTATCTTCATTGTAAAAATAGGCAGCCAAGCCCTTCTTTCCTAGGTGGTAGGATCACAAATAGAAAATTGGCCCAAAATGGGTAATTTTGATGGCTCACATTTCATTTGATTTCTCATAGTTAAACTCATTTCTAAAAAAATCACTTACACAGTGGATGAAGAGTATACTTGAGATGATATTTACGTAATAATTTTTTGTATCGGAGGGAAATTATTTTCACGGTGGCGGAAAATTCACAAGAACTACACTGTGTGTGGTTTCAAACACTAAATGTGTGAGCGTTCGCACTTCAATCAGACAACTCCATCTTGAAAATCATAACCTCACTAAAGCCTGATAAGCCACAGTGAGACATTCGTGGTCATTTCCTCTTCGACAGGCGTATAGTCTCCTTCCTATCTTCATGAGAAGACGGTTATTGACAGTGTGAACCATGTGAACATGTTAATAGTCGATTTTTGGATATTCATTTGGAAGAAAAAACAGTGCTCCAGAAAATGTGAAAAATTGTTTTAAAGATCTTCTTTTAGTGCAGAGTTTCCGCGGGTTCACGGGGGTATAGTATAACAATCGGAAAATAAATTTATTTCGAGAAAGAAAGCAATGACGAACCCAAACCCCCATCGTGTGAACGCTGCCCCGGGGACAAGAATCGCACAAATCGTCATATTTTTTTGTTCGTTTTCCTGTCCAGAAAAAACCAACAATTCTGTGAATAGAAACCAAAAAGATCAGAGAAAAAGTCCTGAATATGAAGCATGAAAAAATGTGCGAAGGCTGCCTGCCTACATTCCCCTATGTGTACTGACTGTGACCTCGTGTTTAAAAGTGTTTCCGAACTATACCAATCAACACCAAGTGAACTTTTATGGTGAACTTTTATGTAGAATTTTTTGTAGTTTTTTGTCTGTCAAATAGAAAGCCAAACAGCCTCTATGGCTAGGTTTTTCTCTATCTCTTCTCTACGTGTATACTCTCTTCCATATTTAGTGACATACGTGCATATGTATGATCACAAAATGTACGACTTGAGAATGGATCTTCAATCGTTTTGATCCCGGAGTAGGTTGGAATCGACGCTAAGACGGCGATGGCCGCACGGGGGATTGGTCAAAAAATAGAGAGATGATAATAACTAAATAAAAAAATAAAGAAATAAAATAAATAAATAAATATATAAACGTGAAAAAAACGCAAAAACAGCGTTTTGTAGGGGAATGTGAGTGGGGCACTCAATGAGTCAAGTGGTAGAGCACTCGCTCTATGATGCAAGTGTCCCGGATTCGAATATGAGGAGAAGTGGAAATTTTTGGGGGTAAAAAAGTCGAGAGATTATTACACACCGCTCTCTCTTTGAGTTCGAGCAATAAAATGTTATCAATGGCTTTCCATTTGGCTGATTCACATAATCATTTTGAGTGGATTGATGGTGAAGTTTGACTATGAATGGTATTTTTGTGCTGTAGGCCTGTTTGTGTCTTTTGGGGCGGATGGGTTACACGGAATAATTATGGGCAGTGACAATTAACTGGTGAAACAAGGCATAAATTGTGGCATAAATAGGCTAGCGATAAATTTAAATTGATGCCATTTTAGTCTCTTTGCATAGAGTGCACAAAGTGGTGATCCTGGGGTGCATTTTATCCACATAAAGCCACGAGAATAGGCTAAATGACCTCTGAATTGATCCCTCGTTTGCCAAATTATTTGATGGTGATATAGAAATTCCTGCCGCAGGACGCGAATTTTGACTCTTGCACCCTAAAAGTCTCCCTGGTACGATTTATTGACCTACCCGATGCCTTCGTCATCCTTTCCTATTCACCGGGAATATTTGCGCAATGACCCATACATAAAATGATACAGCAGAATAATATTCAATTTGCTCTGTGATCGTAAATCACAAAACTTGCGTGTGTACAATTCTTCTTTTCAGTTCCAAAAGCTGAAGAAAAAGTTACCATAAACTCCCTCAATATACCATCGAACGTGTGCTATTTGGAATTGATTGAAGGTGTATAATTGAAGCAAATTATCCTGAATATTTCCGTGTTCAACAATTTCTTTCGTGACACATAAATTGAGGCCATCACCAAGAGTCATTGAGAGGTTGTTTGTTTGCTCCATATTGATTCCTTCAAGAAGTAATTTGGCATAAAAGAATTTATCGATGGAAAAATTTCTCCCTAAATCACACATTTTATACTTCTTCTATGTACTTTTATACTTTATTGTGTCCCATTAAAAAGTCATTAGGTATACCTTAAACATCATCATTAAAAAATATTTCTAAAGTTTGTCTCCTGGTAGTTGTTTTAAAATTTATAATTTAAAAGAAAAAGAAAATTCATCTGTTTTTACTAGTCACAATCAGATTTTAAATAAAAAGTAGGGTAAATGTCCTAATTCAAAACCATTTCCAAACGCTTTAACTTTGACCGAAGATTTAATACATTAAGTTCATATTTTTTCCGAAGAGAATTACATGAATTTGCTCCTTGACTCTTCTAGAATGTTACTGTTAAGTGAAAATTTTTTAGATATAATTTGAAAACTTCTTAAATACAAGAAAAAGGGACAGATAATCCTAACCGGCTTATGTAGGTGAGATTCTTAACGTGAGCTAACTCGGAGTGCATGCAAATTCGATTTAGAGCTGAAGTTGGGAGACGCCATTCAGTTATCTTGAATCAAATTCGTGAAATTATACAAATTTTGTATTTAAACCAAAATATCAAAGATTTGGATGGAGTGACAGAAAAGTGATATATGGGTGAAATGTAGACCAGAATGTACTCTATAATTTTCCTATAGAACATGATCTCATCGATTACTCAGAAGCCAAGATAAGCGAGGTTTTTTGTTTCTTAACTCGTTTTTTCATCCAGAGTGCCCCAAGTGTTCATTTGTTGAACTTCAACTATATCAAGGAATTGTTGTATTTTGTGGGACTTTCCATTTAAAACCCTATTTTAAGTGTCTTTGTGGAGTAGAGGCAGTCAAATTGGCATCTGAGTGATTTCAAAGCGTTATTATGGGAAAAATCAATTTTTTCACACTTAAACGGCAAAATCGAAGTGATAGCGTAGTCTGAGTGGAAAATGATGTATGGACGAAATGTAGAGACAAATGTGCTCTACAATTATGTTGAAGTAATCATCAAAATCGGTTTAGCGACAGTCGAGATAATTGAGGTTATGTGATATTGAAATTGGTTTTTCGACTGTGGCGCCCCTGGTGTTGGTCCCACAAAGTTCAAATGTTCTAGAAAGTTGTAGCATTTGGTGAGATCTTTCGTTTAAGCTCTCATTCATCAAAATCGGTCACATAGAACCGGAGATATGATTTTTTGAATTTTGTGAACTTTGACCCCTCATATCTCCGGTTCTATTGAAACCACAGCGCGCATACGCACCATTTTGGAAACGTCCTAGACTGGACTACAACATACTAAAATTTCATTAACTTGCACAATGCCGTTTTTGAGAAAAGTGACTTTGAATTTCGATGAATTTTGACGCTATCACAGCGCCACCTGTGGTGACTTTTTGAACTTCCATCTGAAAGTGCTCATCGAGACGAAACCAAAAAGGTAAAATTTAGGTCGATATGTTAATTAGAACCGGAGATAGAGGCCGGTCAATGTTCGAACTTTGACCCCTTATAGCTCGGGTCAGGGGTTATGGATCGACTTAAGGTTTTTTTTGTTTGATAGGTATAATCAACGGCTACAACATACTAAAATTTCAGCCCGATGCACAATGGAATTTTTGAGTTATTTAACTTTTAAGATTTAAAAATTTTCTTTTTAATAATAGCGCCCCTAGCGGTGGTTTTATGAACTTGCGATGTTAGAAGGGGAAGTGGCATTTCACGAGAGCTTTCCAAAAAGCCCTCACTTTTTAAATTCTGACAATTAGAACAGGAGTAATGGCCATTTTAAGAAATTTTTTTTGGACTCTTATAGCTCGGGTCTGGGGGGTCAGGGGACCTTAAGTTTGGTATTGATGGAAAGCTCTAAGGCCCAGCTATAACATACTAAAATTTGAGCCCGCTCGATGCCATAGGGGCGGAGCTATTGAGAAAACAAAAAAAGGGGGGTCTTCAAAATGGCGGAAGGAGGGGTGGGGGGTGGGGGGTCAATGCACCAAGTTGCAATTTTCACCCGATATATAACCTTTGCCGAAAACCGCAAGTCGATATCTTTTTTAGTTTAGGAGCTATTAAGCTCTAAAGAGCGGCCGGCCGGCCGGCCGGGAACGTAAATTAGCCACATATATATTCGTGATCAGGAAGTGCTGAAACACATTTTGGCCAAATTTGAGGTCGATCGGACGACATGAAATTTTGTTAGGATTATAGTAGGTGAGATTGTTAAGAATCTCACCTAATACACGAGTGTAAAATGATTCAATTGGAAACAAATTAATCCAAATGGAGACAAGGGAAAGTTTCAATTTGGAGACAAACAGTGTAAGTGAAACCGCGACGAAAGGCTTCAAAAACCTTGTTGAGTTGCTCCTGAGAGCAGGATTTGTTCTTATTCCTGATCTTTTCTCCTTTCTCATCTGCAAAAAAAAAATTAGAAAATCTCTCAAAAAAATATTTCCGGGGTTTCCTATTGAAGCATTTGCATTTGCATTTGTCGATCGATGAAAAATTCCATGTTGAAAAGGTACACTTTTAATTTTTCTGAGAAATTGACAAATTAAATTTTGTGAATATGAATGGATTTTCGCTTTATTTGGAGCAAAATTAACCAAATAATGAAACTGTGGTATAAAAAATATATAAATGTAGTAATTTAGTACTGTATTTGTTTTTAAAAATAGTGACTTTTCCATTTGGAGTAGCGAAAATTTCCATTTGGAGCAGGTTTTGAATTAGCTTAATTTACCCTAAGTATTATGTAGCATTACCAGAAAAAAAATTCCCCACATTACCCCTATTTAACTTTGGATCCTGTTTTCCCTCTATCATTCCCTGTTCCTTTTATGTAGAGTAGCTGTGCTACTGTGGAAACCAGTTCTCACAGGTGGGAAGCCTCTGTGAGACTGGGCAGGGCTGAGTAGTGCCGATCATTGGGGAGATCAGACGGTTTTCCACAGAAGTTCCGGCTCTGTCCATTGTCCTCATTATACACGACTACAAGCTTAGACTGTAGTTATGTTGGATATACTCTGATATCACTCTTGCTCACTGACATTTTATTGCACACATTAATCGTCACTAATGTACGTTTAAATGTGTTCGTATTATTTATTAACAAAAAGGTATACTTGACATGAAAAGTTGGTTTGAATTGATCTAAGTATTTTCACATTAAAAGAGGTGACAAATCGTCATAATGTATGCGAAATACTCAAATTTGTGACTTATTAAATACTTTCGTACCAATCAATGACCGTTTAACGTTTCACAACCGATTTGTACAGAATTTATAAATCAGTCAAAAGATCGCCTAAGATGGCTCGAAAGTAAAAAATAAAAATTTTCGCTGGAAAACAAATTAGTTATTGGTTCATAACCGGTTCTGAACCGATTGGAACTTCCAAGATCTTTCCAACGAGTTCAAACGTGATACCATCTTATTGAGAAATACGTAGGGGGAAATGGGGCAGCTTTGAAATATTACTTTTTGCTTCTATTTTAACCCATTCAGTCAATGTACCAGAAATATTTGAGATAGAATGTTCATATTGTTGGATTAGTTTCCTACAGATTAATAGATGAATTTTTTGAAAAGAAAAAAATTTACCTATTAAGGGGGCGCGGGGAGCGCCTGTCAAATACACGTCTTAACGGTCACTGAATTTAAATTCTGTGCATTACTTCATTACAAACTTTATTGCTTGAGATAGAGTAACTATCCAAGAACACAAATTGGCAACCAGAATTCAAATCAGGAAAGAGGATAGAGGTAAATTTTAACAAATTCGATGGGATGTCGTATTTTCCGTACACCATTTTGAGCAAAAATTTTGCATGACCTTCCGCGAAGCAAGAAAACAATAAGAAAATGTATTTTCACCTTTGTCGGACTATTTTCCCGAATAACTGAAGAACTAGAGTTACTAAAAATCCATTCCCGACAGCAACTCGGATAAATTTGCACTCGAGTAAATCACCTAAAATCACTCAATTTGCGTATTATGTATAATACCATGGTAAGCAATGGGTTAAATTGAAATTAATCCTTATCATAATGTAATTTAGCCTGACAATTGGTTTGTGGAGCTAAATTATATCATGATGATGTCCAGTTTGCTTTAAAAATAGTAGAAAAAGGCCCAAATTTAAAGTTGCTCCAATTCAAAGGTGGTCCATTTCTTCCTAGAGTCTTTTGAGCCTTTGATCTTGAAAACCCGTTAGTAGGAATGATGCAATGGTATTTTCTTACGTCGCCAAGATGTCCGCACAAGCAACTTCTAAAACATATCTAAACATCAAAAGAATCGTGCGGCGTGTTTTCGAACAATCCCAAAAAAACATGTTTTTTTGTAGGAAGATAAGGAGAGGGGTTGGGCAAAATGAGGGCATGTTAATGGTCCCAGGGTAGACTTATGCAGGAGTCCACCGAAGGTCAAAATTCTCTATCTTTAACTCTTTCGCGTCCCACTTTTATTCAGCAGATGAATTCATGTAAAATTGAGTTTTTCCTAATGCTTTATGATCAAATATAATAATTCAAAGAGGAAAAAAAATTTCCATTGCGTGAAAACTCAGAAAAACCCCGGGTCATATATGACCCTGTTGTCCTCAAGGGAAGTGTATTTACCATTTTCAAAATCTATATCACGGGCTTTCTAAGAGTTTTTTTTGCTTAAAGTTGTTAATTTGGCCAAAACCATGGCAAACTGGATTGCTTTGATGAACACTGTACTCCTGGTGTTCAAGGAATCTTCCTGGAAATCCCTTGAACAGTCACTGTCACAATATTTTGAGTGGTATTTGGCAAAAATAAACTTATCCACATATTTATTCACACACAATACAATTGCACAATATGAAACGCTTGCAGAATACTCTAAAATATTGCAAAATATGTTATAATTCATCAGATATAAGATGAAATGTCCAGGAGCAAGATGTCCCACCTGCATTTCACGAAGAAAAACAATGTCCCAACTACATTTCGCTATAGATTTGGGACGAAAACACTGTTACCCTTGGGGACCATAGGGTCATATATGACCCGGAAAATTCTACACGCTTTTCTGGAAAATTGAGAGTAGTTTATTATATCAAAATATGCAATATACAATCTTTGGATATTCTATTTTGTGTTTCTAAAGAACTTTTTGCTGAAAAAAATAAATTAATATAAAAAATTTTCAAAAAGAAAAGTCATTTCACAAAGTTCGAAATTAGTGATTTTTGATCACAAATATTTTCTTTTCCTGAATATCTGGAGTCTTAAGAAAATTAGCCAAGAATCTTACATCCTTCTATTATGAAGTCGTGCACAAACCGATAGATTTCAATTAATGTTAATAGTCAAAAAAAATTGTTTTTTCCCCGGGTCATATATGACCCTAATGACGCGAAAGAGTTAAGCGTTTGGCTTCTCAGCGTGGTAACGGGCGGATGGACGGATGGACAAATGAACAGACAGCCAGACAATCAGCGTGACGTCATTTCTCAAAAATCGTCTGAAACGCGAAGATATGTTGAGAAATGTATCCTCCGGGAGTTGAAAACCCTCTCTGTAAAGTTAGAGCAGTAATAGTAAGTAGATTTGACCCCTAAAATTGGTATAAATTTACCTAAGCATAAATACATTTTCACATTAAGAAAAGTAATTAAAATCGGATTAATTTTTCGTATTATTGCTATAAGTCAATAAGTCAATTTAAATCATTTTTTGCAGATCAAGTCTACCTTGTTATTAACAAATAGGATTATGGCATTACTTATGGTGTGTTCATAGTACCACAGAATTAATAATGTTAATCAGAGGATATCATATTATAGACAAGGGGGAGATATTTGGGTGAAAATGTGTACACCACTTCCAGGCACTTCCATAACTTGTATGGAAGAGGTCTTCGTACTTCCAAAACTTCGCAACACTCTCAAAAATGCTGCAATACTTCCAATACTTATTACAGTTCATACACTTCTTTTTTTTTAACATTTTGCTTATATTTTGAATTTCTACCACCAGATATTCTTGCATACTTACAATATTTTAATTTTATCTGCGTTTTACGAAGGGGTACCAACATATTTTGAATTTTTCAAAGAGACCAGTGAAGCTACTTTTGGAAAATTGAATATTTAAAAAAAAATGTATTGTCATTTGTAAATTGAAACTGGGCTGGAAAGTCTGTTAGAATCCAAAAGTACGAGTTCAACAACTAATTCAGCATTTCAGGTGTATCTTCACATTTTATTAAACTTGATTCTCTCCCTGGTTTTAAAATCCTTAAAATTAAAACATTTTGAACTCTTTGGAAAAGTTTTTGATGTGTGCTAATCAACTTTTGAAACAAGCTTGGCTATTTTTTCAAAGATCTTTTTCGCTATTGTTATATTTTGATGTCTACACACTAGAAGCAATTTTCGTAAAAAATTGCCTTTTTAAAAAAAATCTGACTTTTCTGCCTACAAGGATAGGGGAGATTTTCTTTAAAAAGGCATTTTTTAAAGAAATTTCCCATAGTGTGTAGAGGCCATTATAGATTAATTCCTCATTACCTGGTCGCCAATCAATCCAGAAAAGATTTTTTATTGCAAAATATCAGGAGAAAAATTGCCACATTTTCTTCAAGTCCTTCTTATTCCTTTCAGTGTAAGTAACGAAATACGATTTAATTATTGTTTTCCAACATTTTAACAATCTCTTCAATTGTTATTCACAAATTTTCTTCCACTAAGATACTCACAATATTGGCATCAATATTAGAGACCGTTTAAAATGGAATTGATTTTTTTGAAGGATAAATCCTAATTTCTAAATTTTCAAAGCCACTTTTTAATCATCCTTAGAGCAAAAGCGCGATCTCAATAAACCCCTGAAATGTTTCTTTAATGGAAGTTCATCACTTAGATCTTTCCAAAGTTAGTCTAGCATTAAATATTACAAATGCTCCTTTTCGTTTTCCTCATTTTGTAATAGTCATCAAAAGCACAAATCTACTTTTCTGTCGAATACTTTTAGCATTGAAAAGATGTAATACACTAAAATCTTTCTAGTATATGCAAAAAGTAAAAAAAAATTGTGGAGGTAACCTATGGGATACCCTTTAACGACATTCGCGAAAAAGTCCCACGAATACTATAAATTATAAAAAAAAAATATATATATATAAAATTGATTGAAAGTCAACTGCAATATCTATCATTATTTGCGAGCCACTACATGAATTTGAAATTATTGTAAAATTAAGGAAAATTATTCTTCATCTGAATATTTTCCTCGGAAAAATTACGATAGAATTAAGCTATAATAAATTTGAGCGTATTTGCTCCATTTATTGTCATAATCGAACTTGAAAATATCAAAAAACCTTTTCAGTTTGCCGCCCGAATTAAAAATCTCAACTAAAAGTAACGTAGTCTGAAAAAATACGGAATTAGACAGAAAAGACTTTATATACGAGTACTCCCACTTCCAAAGACTTCCAAGCACTTTATTCTCAGCTGTACACCACTTCCGATCCTAATATCTCCCCCTCGATTATAGGTTAAAGTTAGACTTGACCCACAAAACTTGGTTTAATGACATGATCGTGAATATTCCCATTGAAGAATTAAAGAGAATTACATTAAAATTTGAATGGCCAAGTGCAATACCAGGGTAGCTTTTGTAGAAGGATGTGACCGTCGGTCGATAAATATCTATATTAAACAGTAGTATAAACAGTCGATTCTACAATGACGATATGAAGTTATCATTCCACTCTTCTTTATTATACATACAATTTATAATTTGTTAATTAAACGAAAATAATTATTTAAAAAATTGCTATAATTTTGCAATAACCTAGTTTTTGCCATTTGAGCAGAAATTGTGTGCACTGGAAAATTGTATCAGTGTAATCCATGCAATAAAGAAGAAACATGAAAATGGTGCGGTTTTGCAGCAAAGCAATATTTTCAGTTTTGCCTGGAAAATAAAACACGTAATTGTTTTTTGGATGTTGGTAGATCTTTCTGGATATTCACCTGTTTCGTTTTGAAAATAGCTCGAATTTGGATTAAATTGTATTAGTGGGCAAAGTCAGAGGGTTTCATTGTTCAGTGGCTATGGACTGCAGCCTAATTGAAAACTATTTTAATGAATTTATTTCCTACAGCGTTGCACTTTTGACCAGAAAATTTATACTGGGGGGCGTGTTTATTGGAAATCTCTCGATTTTGAGGTTGCAAATGGTTTAATTTTGTTTAGGAACTTCCATGGAGTTACGCCACATACTGGGCACATATCCAACATTAGCTGGTATGTTGTTTAATAAAAAATTAAAGTCACTGTTAATATTCATGCAAAATTCACAAAAACACATATCCAATCGCGTGAGATCTTCTGAAAATTCTGAGAATTCTTATTAAAACATCTCATCGCGGGGCTTCACAACTTTCTTCAGATGTTTATTTGGGTATTTCTTGTGAAATTCATTGTCTTTCGCTGAATTCATTCAGAGAATTAATAAGGGAGAGCACCCACAGAAATTCCATAAACAACCATTATATCAAAACACTCCCCGTACCAACTTAATGACAGGGAAAAAACGCCATTTAGGAATTGACGTAATTAGCCCCCGAGGTCCCAATAATAGTCTAATTAATAAGACAGGAAGAAAATCTTCAAAATGGCATGCAAAATGTTCTTCTATAGACGATATTCAAGTACTTAACTAAATTAACTCCAATTGGTTTTAGGGAGACTTTGTATGCTCAAACATAAAATAGCGCCTCATTTGTATGCCACCATATCGTATATGCGATTAGGTGATAATTAATTGATAGTGTTTTCTCCCTTATTCAGCTGAAACCTCGCACAGCATGGATTCTCATTTGGAATGGCATCAAAATGGGCAAGTGGATTAAACGAATTTGTGGGAAATCCAATTTTTCACTCCTGACAATGCTTTCCTCAGCATTACCTGAGTCATTATCATAGGCAAGCAATTCACTAATCCTCTTGATGGCTGTTTAATAGGCATGCTTAAGAAAAGGTTAAGGATAGGCATGTGCTATTGAATATGTATATTCTAGTGCCTAATGAAAATTTGGCACTTGATTGGGAATCATGACAAAAGGACATTAAAAATCATTTTAGACATGAATTTTAACCAGGCTTAACAATTCTTTAAAGACTTTGGATAATATCTAAAAAAAAAAACGTACAAAAGAGTTTAAGCTTTTTAAATACCCTGGCATGACTTTCAAATCCTTTGCTCTATTTGAGGAGTGGGTCACCGAAGAGCTCTGTAGGGGAGACCGGGGTACCTATAGCCAGGGGTAGAATTAGTCAGTGGATTTTTTTGGTTTTTCTTAAAATGTACATCGAGCAAAGTATTTTTCAATGAAAGTAGGAATACATCCACATATTGCCAGAAATATTTATAACTCTGATCCAGTTATCCTATAATTTAGAAGCATTTTTATAAAATGAGTATAAAACTGCAATTTCGATGTTAAAGTGTTTGGACCAGCATTTGGTTTTCTGAGTTTCTAGTCAAGATTTCATAGTTTTACCTCGTTTCTGGTTTAATAAACCTAATTAAAAAATATTTTACACTTGGATAATAATTATCCATTTTTTTATATAAGATGATTAACACTGAAACAGCCCTCGGGGCAGTTGTAGCCACTCTTCCGTGGTGGGCTAAGACTATCAATGATTTTTCACTAATACATGGATAATTGTTAGATGAAAAAGTACTATTGATATTCCAAGCAATATTGAAAAATTTGTGAAATAGATTTTTTCAGGATATTTTCATCAATTTTGCCGCAATTACAAAAATGTCATAAAAAGTCGGCTAAAAACTTTTTCTTTAGGTTTAAGTGACATATTTAGCATCAGTGGGCTTTAGTGTATCAAACGAAACAATATTTGGTATCTCCAGTTTAAAATTTCGTTTGGAAAACTGATGGCAATTAGCACCCCAAAAGTGGCTATATCTACCCAGGCCGGGGCAAGTGTAGCCAATATGTCATACTTTTTTCATTATCCTCTCTAGAAAACGTCAAGGATTTTAGAGCTTTGAACTACACGGTTTTATACAGCCAATATCCTAATTCTACTTATAAAACATAAAAACATTAGACAAACCTTATCATTTTTTCACAAATCACGCGCGAAAAAAAAGCTTCATTTGCTGGTTAATTCTACCCCGGTCTCCCCTACGCTATTTGAGCGTAGAAGTCTTACCTTGGAGCGAAAGGGGGGTGAGCAGCATTCTGTGGACGGCGCTTGAACGATGCCTAGGAATACTTGCAGATTCATCATCAGCCTATTGTTGTCATGTATTCAGCAACAGTCTTGAGACAGCTGGATATTGTTGTGGCCAGGGGCCCATCAAGCCTATTAAAAAGTGAAGCTGTTTTTCATTTTTCCTTGTAAAAATTTTGGGAATTGTGCACCGCCACTTAAACAAATTTGCTCGTAATTCTTGTATTATTTCGGCGAACATTATGAAATATGTATTTTTAGATAGCTTTTAATGGACGATTTCGAAATATATCAGACTGATAAGTCAATTCTCTTTAGGAAAAGACTTGCCAATTGTCTTCACTGCGTCTATGCAAAAACATATGGAAAAATGAAATGTAGAGAGGCCCTGGATGTGACAGTGGCAGTTAAAGGCATTCTCTATCGTCCGCAGTACGTTTGTAAAAAATTATCGTACTGCATTTTTAGCGGGGGACTCGAAATTCCGAGGTTTGAGGTACTAAGGACTACGATTGTTCTCTAACTGGCCCTCTGGGAGAGTTTCGGAAAGCCTAGAGAAAACTAGAAAACCTCGCGATGACTACAGCCAATGAATGAGTAGTGACAATACACTGGGACATTGAAAACTAGAAAGTCCAGTAGTAGGGAGCATTCTGGGAACATGGGTTGTATTGTAAGTTAAATGCAAGGAGACGCAGCACAGCCTCATAACCTGCAGAATCACTACATATCACCAGTTCATAAACTACAGGAGATGTAGCGCTTTATCCAAGACTCTCAGTCACATTTTGGGTTTTTGTATCCATACCAAAATTAGAAGCAAAGAGCGCAAATTTTCTCCTTCACCGATGGCAACTGTCTCCGACCTTATCTGGTGGCAGAGACCCAGGATGGAGTCTTTGTTGTGGATGTTACAGTCTGCCACGAGGATGGAGACGGGCTTTTCCAAGAGTTCAGAGACAAATTTCAAAAATATGAACCCCTTCTTCTCATACAGTACAGAGGTTGTACAACACAATCTTTGGCTCGGTAATGCCTATTATCGTGGCACATGTGGTGCAATGATTACTTGGCAACCGGACCAAAGGAAACAGCTAATTTATTAAAAACGTAATCATGCTATTAATGGTATTATGTCCCACATTGAAAGAATTTTGCTAAGTCTATCATAGACTTGCGAGAGTCAACCAAATATCACTCAATTAGTTCGATCTGATTCATTATTTGCTCTAAAAATTCAACTGACAATCGAATTAAAATACAGTGGGACCTCAGTAGAGTCAACTAATTATTTCCACGCCTGTTGACTCTATTGGATCCGTTGACTCTATCGGAGTCCGAAAAAATTTATTAAAATGTGAAATTTTGATATAAAGGGGTATTATTTTATGTTTTACCACCGTTTTACTCCGGAGTAGGTTGGTTACCAACGCTAAGACGGCGGTGGACGCATAATTACAAATATTACACAAAGTTATATTTGTATTGCGTTTTTAAGTCATTAATGACGAAATATCTATCTATTTATCTATCTATCTATGTTTGTACTTGATTATTAATAAGTTCAACACAGTAGTAGAATATTTTATTAAATTAATCCATAAATTCTATACTTATATTATATTATATTTCTATTAAGGAATGATTTTTAAAAATATTTTTATTATTAGTAAATACACTCAGTCCCGGGATTATGCATATTTTCGTGACCGAAAAAAACGCGCGAAATGGCATTATGCATTGAGAAAATTTGCATACCTACAGGTGATTTCTTTTTATGAGTTTGCTTAAAAAAAATAATTTTCTGTTGCTTATTCTTGTTTTTGATCCAAAGTTTCTTTTGAGATACTGATTTTTTAAATTAAGAATGTAAGTTAAAATAAATTTACACGATTTCTTTAGAAGCGTAATTTTTATAAACGTTTATCATAAACATTCTTTAAAGAAGTAAGGTTTTTAAAAAATTCTAATAAATTTAGAAAAGTTTCTTCACTATGTTATACTGAAAAAATCTAGCATCCTGTACGTTTTTTTTGTAATTCGAGTTCATATTTTATATTTATGTCATAACATTATCCACTTACAAATTAATGTCGGCTCAAAATTCCTTGCATTATGATCATAGACATAATCAAAAAGTCTTAAGACAAGAGAACTTTCAATCGGTCAAAAATCTTAAAATCACGTAAAGAAAATTATTTTGTTGGAAAATTATTACATGATTAACATATCTACGAATTTTATCACAAAATTACCATGTCCTTACATAAATATTTTTAATTGTGTTCAAATTGTTACGTTGATACACAATAAGACTGGTTTTTATTTCGAAAAGATTATAATAAAATCATTATTAGTTCAGTAATACAAGAAAAGTTGACTCTATCGGAGTCAATTTGGGTCCAAGTTGACACTATCGGAGTCCCTAGAGAAAAAAATAGCTGTTGACTCTAATGGAGATTGACTCTATCGGGGGTTGACTCTATCGAGGTCTCACTGTACTTATAAATTCTGAGTTTAATTTAGTTAAAATTCAATTAGGATTGAACTTTATGATGTTAGATATATTATTGCATCAAAAAGTTACAAACTGTAATGGCACTTGTTGAAATATTCCGAAATTATTTTAGATGAGAAGCTCTGCGAAAAGTGGTCGTTGTAGATGCTTCAGAAATGCACTAGTAAAAAGAATTTATTTCGAAATCGAATAATAAACAAAGGAGTGATATAGTTCGGTATATCTGGTCAAAACTATTTCTAGATCGAATGATCTTAAAGTAGACCTAGGCGAAAAATTTGCTTTAAATTCATGAACTTTCTCAGAATTAACTTCAAACTTCCTCCTCTGATGTTGTACAGAAACTCGGACGAGATATACTATTCCAAATTTTGAGCCCTAATTGTCATAGAAATTGAGAAGAGGGCTAGAACAATATACCCTGATTCCTAAAATTCCAAAGAATCTAAAGAAAATCGTTATCCTATTTCGTTATATCCCACAAGATGAAAAACCTTTTTTTAGTGGATATCATATTAACACTAAACCTACCAAAACCCGGTCAAATTGACCGGTTTCAAAAAAAAAAAAACACATATTTAAACGGTATAATGTCGCTATCAAACTTTATAAATTTCTTAAAATATGCAGGTAATATTTTTTCAGTGTTTAAATTTTAATTTTTGCTCTTTTCCGAGATAAATTTGTTGAGTATCCTACCCTACCGCGGTTTGCCATTTGACCGAAAAACGAGCAAAAACGTTCGATAGGTTTATTGTAAAGATTAATTCTCAAGATTAATGAGTATCAAAACATATTCTAAAATAGTTCTATTATAAATTCATAAGAATATCGAAGCTGCTTTCATAAAATTTAGTTTTAATAATTTAAATTTAAAATTATATTTATTTTTTTATTGTTAATAGTTTTTTTGCAAAAATATACCCGTTCCCTTGCTAGATTTCAACCACTTTTTGACCACTTAAAATTAATTTCGTTACAACTTTTGCATTTTTGGCACATGGAACCAATCAGGGTCAACCCTTTTAAATGGTTTTTAATAGTTTTTCACTAAGTCCGCCTATTTTGCTTGTGACTGTACCTGCAGATCAAGGTATAAAAAGGGATGTTTTAGTCATTCAGTATCATTCACTAAGTTATCCTAGCAAGTGTAAGGAGCTGAAGTCTTTCAAAGGTTGTGTCTTGTGTCAAGTTGTCTCAAGATGTGTGGAAATATTTTCGTTGACGAATTCGAAGAGATCAAAAAGTCCGCGATGTTGGAACATCGCTTAGGCTTTGAGGACATAGAAGAGGAACACGATCCTAATCACTACTACTGGGAAGAATTTGAAGCGATGGACTTTTCATTCCTTACGGAACTTTATACCGTGATGGGCTACTCGGAGCAGTATGTCCTCGATCTCCTGGCGGAAGCTATAGAACATCGCAATCTTCAGCAGCTTGAGAGTATTCTCTATGAAGCTCAGGATTTGGCAAGGGAATATGAGGAAATGCGTCAAGTTATGGAAATCATTGCGGAAGTTGGTGAAGAGCAGACTGAGGACGATGAATCAGAGTTTATTTCTACAAAGGTGCAAGAAGAGCAGGAGGATCTTCCGGATTATAGTGGTTACGAGGCAGATGATGAGATGGATCCCGAAATCATCTATCTACCAAACAACGATAATCCCGAACATAAGAAACTTGTGCTAAATTTGGAAATATCAAAAGCTCCGGAGACTAATCTAAGACTTCGCTTACCGGATCCAGCAGGAGAACCCAGAGCTCGATGGATGTTTTATCCTGATCCTGATGTTCCTGGTGATCAAACTCCAGATAAACATCCTCAAATTATGATCTACTGCAGGCCCATTTTCCATGAGGGAGAGTACGTCTACACTCCAATCTTCAGAGTAGCCCAAAAGAGATTTTTAATTGAATATTAGTGCTTTGAGAATGTAAATAATCTTGTAGCTTCAGACAAGTCCTGTTCGGAAAACTAAATATTGTTCAAATTTTCAAGACATACTGTACATTGCATGCAAATCCTTACACGAATTTATTAAATAAAATGTGAAAATTAAACTTTAATTTTTTAATTCTCTTTTGGATTATTGTCCGTTTCTGAGGTTTGCTGGTCTCTCAAATATAAAAAAAAAAATTAATGGAATTTTTCAGTCTCTATATGACAGGACGGGGAAAATGGGGGAAAAGTATTCTAAAAGTTCATTTGGATTAATTTCATTTTAATTCTTTCGGGACTGTAATAACATAGGGGAATGTTGGCATGGTTCGCACAGAGAGAACCTTCAAACAACGCAAGTTTTCTCTTTGTTTGCAAAGAGCTAGTTCGTTACTTCTTAGCCATACTATAGATAATTATTAAGCTCATGAAACGAGATGAAAAATGGTATAAGTAAGCTCTTTGAAAACAAAGAGTTAATTCGCATCGTTTGAAGGTTCACTCTGTGCGAACCATGCCTACATTCCCCTATCCATCAAGGCATTTCAATATTATTAGTCAAAAATAGCTTAGTCCACAAATTAATCAGACTTCTGCAAAAACAATTCAGTACTTGAACATCCCTATAATTTGTAATCATCTAAGAAAAAGTCGGATAAAAATTTTAAGTAGTACACAAAATGTTTCTTCCCAGAATATCTATAATTTTCCTTCGGATACCCGGAGTACCAAAGGATGCAAAAGACTTGAAGAATATTTCGACTCAATTACCAAGTTTTTTTTCAGTGTGGTCAAATCTTTCCTTTTTCGCTTTGGTTTAATGTTAGAGAGTTCACAGGGAATGGGATTAGGGTGATTAGGGGCACATCACTTCAATTTTTGGAATGGATAGGGTAAATTAAGCTAATTCAAAACCTGCTCCAAATGGAAATTTTTCGCTACTCCAAATGGAAACGTCACTGTTTTCACAATAAATACAGTACTAAATTAGTATATTTATATATTTTCTATACCACAGTTTCATTATTTAGTTAATTTTGCTCCAAATAAAGCGAAAATCCATTCATATTCACAAATTTTAATTTGTTGATTTCTCAGAAAAATTAAAAGTGTACCTTTTTACCATAGAATTTTTCATCGATCGCCCATGTTTTCCAATGAAAAACACATGAGGTGACTGTTGTTTATTCGTTTTGTTTAAAATTTATGTCATATTTCTGGATAATTTTAGTTAAATTTAGTGCTAATCTTTATTATTAACGGAACGTGAACAAAAAGGGTTTTTCTGAAGTATATACAAATGCTTCAATAGGAAACTCCGGAAATATGTTTTTTTTTTGGAGAGATTTTCTTATCATTTTAGATGGGAAAGGAGAAAAGAGCAAGAATAAGAACAAATCCTGCACTCAAGAGCAACTCAACAAGGTTTTGGAAGCCTTTCGTTGCGCCTTTGGTTTTGGAAGCCTTTCATTTACAAAGTTTGTCTTCAATTAGAAACCTTCCCTTGTCTCCATTTGGATTAATTTGTTTCTATTAGAAGCATTTTACACTCGCGTATTTTTCTTGTAGTTAAGAAGTTTACAAATTATATTTAAAGAATATTCACTAAACTGTAACATTCTAGAGGGGTCAAGGAGAAAATTTATGTAATTCTCTTCAGAAAAAATATGAACTTAATGTGTTGAATCTTCTGTCAAAGTTAAAGCGTCTGGAAATGGTTTTGAATTAGGACGTTTACCCTATTTAAATAAATATTGATTACATCAATATTCATTTAAATTTCAAGTGCACCGCTGCGAATCCCATGACCCCTGACCTCCTTGACTTTACGGAAAAGCGAGAAAAGGCAAGATGTGACCACTGAGGAGGTTTGGAGTCTGAGCCGAAAGCTTTGGGAAAAATCAGTACAGTAGACTCTCGCTAATTCGGCTCTTTTAAGATCGGGCTACTTTTTAATTCGGGCGTCAGTTAAATATGAAAAAAAAGTTTGTTGACATTTTTCAAGTTTGACTACGATTATCGAATTGAGCAAACTTGCCCAAATTTTCTATGGTTTGACTTAGTTAAGATGTGATTTTGCATTATTAAGAAGATTTAATGCAATTCACAATAAGTATGAGTATCTAAACTTAATACGAGTACACAGATGAACAAAAAATCGTTGCATTTCAAATAGTTTGACGCCCGAATTTCTTTCTAATTTGGGTGACATTTCGATCCCAAATGCCAGAATTTGAGAGAGTCTACTGTATTTTCAAAGCTGCTCCTTCTTTATCTGACGCTCACCAGTACCCATTGCTTAAGTCACTGATGACCTTAAAAATATTTTTTGACTATGTAGAAAACAAGATGATCAATAAATTAAATTTTTTAATCGCTGGGTGACTCACTGGTCCTCGAGTAAAGAAAATCATAAGTGTTACATTAGATTTAAAGTTTCCTTATCTAAGAAGTCTCAGAATTAATATCAGAAGGGACAGAAGGTGACGGTTTTCTATTAATACAATTTTTTAACGAGTTTTTATTATTTCCATCATAAAATAAAGCCCAGTATACATTTAATTTTTTTGACTGTATTTTCGTTTTCAAGCTTGACAAACGTTTTTCTTCTTTTCTATTACGAGGATACCACTGTTCATCTGGGGATAGGAACCACTCAAAGATAAATGGATCAAGCTATTCTAGAGGTTTTCGTTCAATTTTCGAGCCTACAACCTAAGTCTTGACCACTGAAGGCTTGATATTTGAGCCGAAAGCTCTGGAAAAAGTTGGTGCATTCCTTTGAATGAATCCTCTCCCTGACAATCCGGTATTCCATTCAATCTTTGCGTCGTTTTTTTTTCCTTTCAAATGATTACAACAACTTCGGTAAAACTTAAATCTACATCAAAAACATTAAAATTAATATTATTTCACCTCTTCTATTCTTAAAATATCATTAACCAATAAATGGTCGCATTTTAATTGTTGTATCTCTGGGACTGTTTAACAAAAAAATACTCAAACACATTTGCTATTTTGCCAAAAAAATCCGGGTTTTTGCGTATCATATCAATGCTATCTGTTTCGTGTTTAATACAAATATCTCGAATAGATAGTTCATCGTACAGTTGCTTAATTTTTTTTACGCAGCAAGGATCAGTCTTCCCATAATTCTCTTTGAATATTTCCTTCTGAGCAGGTGTAGCTATTTCTAGGAATTTTACAGCTAACCATGTGCACTTTCCTTCCTCAATGTACTTTCCTATGTTATCATTAACCTCAGGGTCACCATAACAATCGTTGAAATCGTTCTGAAATTGATAAAGTTCTCCATACGCCAGGCACATAGACTTCGTTTTTTGAAAAATATCAGGATCAGTAACGCCAGCGAAATGCAATGCTATAGTCATTGGAATGTATCCTCCTGGGTATATCGTTTTATTTTGAACTAATTTCTTATATTGGTCCATTGTAAAGGTCGTGAAATCCTGATATTGTGTCTGGATATCCAAATGTTCTCCAATACTGCCAACAAAAACTATTTCTCTGTATAACTGAACGATCTTGACGTAACAGTCAAGATGACTAAAATGTTTCTTTAGAATAAAATACATTGATGATTCAAGCATAAATGCATCATTGATAGCACTTAAGTCAATATCTTCCAACTTGTACCAACAAGTTTTATTTTGTCTAGTAACGCTGCTATCTATAATATCATCCACAATATAGGCCACTGCCCTAAGCTGAAATTTAACCATTGTAATAATGAAAATTAATAATGATTGTTAATTAAATAAATTTACCATTTCAAAACAGCATCCCAAATATGAGGCTAATTTAATATTTTCTTCTGTTTGCATATCCGTTGGTGCATATAACTCGAAGGTACTCATTATAATAAGACCACCACATATTATTCCATTTGGATCTGCTAGATCTGCTACATTATATTTAAGTATCTGAAAGGTTATACAATTAAAGATGAAATATGCTGGAGTAAACCTTAGAACTTACGCGTTCAATGTGCTTTGAAGCAAGTCCACTTGTATCGTGAAAATTTACCGCCTCTTTTAGTTCCTCGACGATATCTAAGAAAGTTAAGTATTTTAGTTAATTGGCAGCAAGCATACGATTCCGACCATAAAAAAAAACACAAAAAATAACCTTGGAAATGTATCAAAAACTGCTCCTCTTTCTTTTGCATTTCTTTCTCTTGAGATTCATACACTCCAGGCATCTTGTTTGGTCTAATTAAGATCAAAATAATAAGAAAATGTTGATCAATAAATTAAGTTCTCAGTATTTTGTTCAGGAAGTACTCAGTCAAATAATCTAAATTTTTACTACACTTGCATTAAGAAAAAAATGGGGATGCGATTAAATTTTTTTCCTCGTAATTTTAACACTTTTTAGGTGTAAAAACATATCAACATTTTTAATGTTAATTTTACACCTTTGTAAGGGTAAAATTAACATAAAAAAGTGTAACTTTTACCCCTAATACACCTAAAAGGCATAATATTTACACCGATTTCGGATCAATACTGTAGGGTAAAATAAACATTTCCGGAATGTTATTTTAACTTTTTCGGATTTCTTTCAGTGTACATTTTGGGGACAAAGAATTATGTCGAGCACACTAATCACAAAAGTGGTGGAAATGGATAAAAAACTTTGGTTTAACACAATTCTTTATCCCGAAAATTTAGATCACAATCGAATTTACACGTATTATAAATTACAAACCAGGCGAACTAGGACATTATTATTTAGGCTGAATTGATATATTAAAATATTACAAGTACAGTACCTCAAATGTACTTGATCACTACAATTTAACTTGTACTTTACTATATTTCGTGAAACGCTTCTTCGAACTAAGATCAATTTAGACATTTAAGTGCTTTATATACACGATACTACTGTTTTAGCTGAGTTTCTTTATATTAAGTTTTACCTATTTAATTGCTAATAAAACTGTTTCACACTGACCAAACTAGATTTGCGAAGAACGATTAATGGTGTGCGCTATTATGGTGTCATTAAATTAATAGCATTTTAGAAAAACATACAAGTGATAAACCCAGATAAGCCCTGATAATCTTGCAGTAATCGCAGGGATTGTAAATCTAAGTTTAAGGAATAAACAATTTTACTTTATTACTGCTCGAACTCAAAGAGAGAGCAGTTATATAATCGACTTTTTTCAACTTCTCACCATTCTGTAGCTTAAACGGTAAGAGATATCAACTTCCGGTCTTCGATGACCCCTCCTCAAATGACATTATCTCGTACCCAATCTCTTTACTCCCCCCCCTCCCATTTTGTACGTTCCCTATCCCTCAAAAATAGGTCAAAAATGAGGTTTTTCCAATTTTTTATTCTGTTTCTATTATATAGTTGATCCATTCCATACTTCAAGCGGTTTAAAACGATGTTCAACTCTTTTAAAAAGTATCAAGCCATATTAGAGATAATTATTTTAAGTTTTTTTTTTAACTAAATGTTAATTTTGTCTGTTTTAATTCTGTATTGGATGTTTGGATGCATTATTTTGGTACGTATTAATTTCTCCAATTCAACTCTTTGCGCTATCGTACTTAGAAAGAATAGTGTGTGCTTCACGTATGCTTCAGGACAATTTCAATCAAACCCGTAACCGAGAGCAAATCGTAGGACTTTGTATGTAGCTTAGATCGTTGTCGTGAAGTCCTTCTCTGTGAGATATTTGTTATTTATAGGGGAGATATTGTCAACCCTCGACCAACCCTGTCTAGAAGAACCAATTCCCTTGGCCATCAGTTTTAGATTACTGACTTCCTATTAGGGCTGAATAAGAAGCCTGAAGGGACGTGGATAAGAACAAGAAGACATCTAGTAAAATGGTATTCCGGTAAAAATTCCAAAAGCTAAAATCCCGAAAGCCAAAATACCGAAAACCAAAATCTCGAATTCTTAAAAGTGTAATAGCAATTTTAACGATTGCACCCGAACTTGTTGGAGGCAAAAGGAAATTTTCTGTGTCTTGGAAAATTATTCTACACATTTTCTTTTATATAATTTCATCCCTTTCAGGATTTTGAACATTCGAGATTTTGGCTTTCGGGATTTTGGCCCTTTCGGGATTTTGGCCCTTTCGGGATTTTGGCGTTCGATATTTTGGCTTTCGGGATTTTGGCTGCGTCCGAGTAAAATTATATAAAGTAAAGTGCCCTCGAGTCGACCGATTCCTCAATTCGACCGGCAGAGTTATATATTCAATTTATTTATATTTGCACTAATATTTGGCGTATGATCTAACATTAATAGGTCAATTATTCCATAAATAAATACGAATCAGTGACAATTTTATAGAAATTCACCATTAAAACATTCAAATATTGACCACCGGTCGAGTCGAGAAGTCGGTCGACTCGAGGGCACACCTTAAGGAAGCAACGGAGGTGCTGGAGAGATTTAACAAAGAGTAACCACGACTAGAAGGGTATAGGGTAGTGCGAGTGATATGATCTCTTAAAGAGACATTGCGTTACCTTGAGTAAGTAATGTGTTCGACACACCTGCAACATAAGCCGAGAGACGGGTTAACGTAATTATAATCAAAATAATGAATAGACTACATTCCAATCTGTTTCACACTAAACCGTCACTCGCCTTAAGTTACAAGTATATCTGAGGCATAAGGCATAACCATACTTGATCATGCAACAAATTAGGCTAAGCTAAACTTTCATAAGTTCACTAAACCAAATGAAGCCCACTGGGCCTTATTTATCATTAAAAATACTTTACTTTTATAGTACCTACATTAAATAGTATTATACATTAGTTGAAAATATTCTGTTTGTTTGCGTATCTTTAATTATCAAATAATGCAAAAGAACAGATTGAATTCGAAATAACAAGTTCAAGTTAATAAGCTCCGTTTTATGTTATTGAATAAAAAAGATGATAAAAGGTCTTTGAAATGATCAGTGTTTTATTTGAACATAAACAATTTATTAAGGAAATGGAATTATCTAAACTGAATTTTTTACACAAAAACTATAGTTGTGAAATAATTAGCAATTGCAGCTCAATATCATCCCTACAGTAAGGTAAGGGGCTGTATGTCGGCCACTTAAGGATGGGTTTTATGAAAAACTTATGTAAAAGGACATTTAATTTGCCTGTTTTGATCAAATTTTCACCCTAAGTTGTAGTATAGATCTTTGTCCATCTGATTGTACACTTTATTTGGAGATAAAATAATTTTAGATTATTAAAATATTAAAATGTTTTAAAAATGTAGAGTGTTCCTCAATTCGGCCACTTCAATATAAGCGTTTCTCTACTCGGCCACCTGGGGTTCCTCTAGTCGGCCACCCATTTTTCAAATTTTAAAAGCCCGTAACGTTTTTACGGACTAGAAAAGGATATTTAGAAAAAAAGAAAGAAAACCTTTAAAGAATAGTAATTTTAAGAAAACAAAAATTGTAAGGGAAAAATTCTTTTTATTCTTTTATTTAGCCGGCCGAATTGAGGAACATGGCTTTAAAATTTCACACCTTCACATTTAAGACAGAAAATTAATATTTTTATCAATAATGAAAATAAATTTATTGCACAGTGACTTAGTTAAAGTTCTCAACTTGCGGTTTGACTCAAAATTTGACTGCTAAAGTAATCTGTACAGGTAATAAATCGAATAACTCTTTGTGAAAAAATGTCGTGAATATTATAAAGAACATCAAAATATGCTGAAAAATGACCAATATTGCTTAAGGTAAATTTGAATCCTCTGACTTTTAATAATTTTTTTAATGTTTTGTGTCTAATTTCATTTGTATTCTCGGTCATTTGTGTTATTTATACAATTATTGACCTTATGATGTTATAAAACTCCTGGAATATTATTGCAAAATTATATAATATGAATAAATAATTCCACCGGCCGACTTGAAGAACACATAGTGGCCGACTTGTTAAACGGCCGACTAGAGAGTACCTTACCTTATTTGCCTTTTTGTTTAGTGCTAAGATATGGATTTTCGCGAGCATTGATCTGCGTCAATAAATTTAATAAATTCCATGAGAATGGAACTTAATTTTGACTGTTCTAACTCCATGAGAGAGAGAAGTATAATCCCTTGGTAAAATTTTGGAACTTGGAAGTTTCGAGTTTTTTGACGAAACGTTATTTGTCCGTTCTTATATTTGATCTATCCTATCATTACCAGAGCTAATGGTCAAACGGTTAGAGATAGAGACTTATAATCTTCATAGAATCCCCACCTCCCCCACCCAATATAAGTCAAACAAAGGACTATAAGCATGAAAAAGGCATGAGCTAGGTTTTCCAGGACAATCTGTCCTTCCGGTGAGCGACGGAATTTGTTGATCAAATTCTATGAATCAAACACATAATTTCACCAGAGCTTTCGGCACTTATCGTGTCTTCATCAGTCGAAAATTCTGTCGAAAGCTCTGGTGAAATTGTGTGTTTGATTCATAGGATTTGATCAACAAATTCCGACGCTCACCAGAAGGACAGATTGTTCTGAAAAACCTAACTCAGTTACACCACCGTCGGCTATCCCTTCACTGAGAAAAAAAAGAGGGTGCGATTAACTTTTTTTTCTCGTAACTTTAACACTTTATAGGTGTAAAAATATATCAACATTTTTTAATGTTAATTTAACACCTTTTTAAGGGTAAAATTAACATGAAAAAGGGTTAATTTAACCACTAATACACATAAAAAGGATAATATTTACACCGATTTCGGATCAATAATGCAGGGTACAATTAACATTTCTAGAAAGTTATTAATTTTTTCGGATTTCTCTCAGTGTTTATACAACAATTGAAAAAGACATGGGTATTTTTTCTTTTTTTTTGGGACATGTTTTAGAGGTGCTCTAAATGGACATTTTGTTCCTATACAAAAAGATCGTTAAATTATTCTTCATGACTCCAAAACACCTTTAAGGTCAGGGAAATTTCATAAAATCGAAATTTGAATCTCTTTCTTTCTCACGTGCTTTGCATATGTCTATCTCTTTCTTTCGCACTCTTCTTCTTTTAAACATCATAACAAATTCAATTTAGCTCAATCGTATTCGGAGTGCGAAATAATGAGATAGACATATGCAAAGCGCGTGAGTAGGAAAGGGATATTAATTTTGGTTTCATGAAATTTATGTGATCTAAAATGTTGGCCGGAGCCATAATGGATTTTCAAAGTCGAAAGTCAAAAATGCTGTAGAGAGGTCATTTTGGGACTACCTGCAAAGGTCTTGGAATCGCCGACAAGTCTAAAATGATTTCAATTGCTAATAAACCAGTCATTATTTGTGGTGGAGTAAGTTTTTCAAACTTCGAACATATAATAGGTCTTCAACTTTTATTAAATTTTTTTTTGCACAGTTTTTGCACAACCAAAAATTTCTAGTGAAATACAAAAAAATTATTTATACAAACAATCGACCCTCGCTAGCCACACATTCTTACCATGGATACCATTTCGCCGGCTCCAAAGTTATGTACTATAGGTCTAACTTACAGTAGTATAAAAGATGTTATCATTGGATGCGGAAACCTTAGATCTACATCCATACAAAATTTTATGTTGATTAAGATATTCCTGGAAAAGTTACAAGAAAAAACTGAAAATTATCGTGCCCAATTATTGGGTTTTTTGCCCACAATTTTACTGTAAATAACTTAAAAATAGCTTTAAAGCTGAAAGTATATTAATTGCAGTGAAATTAGTAAAAATAAATTTTATCTGTCAAACTTTAAAGCTCTCTCCTGTAAAGTTTATATTTTAGACTTACAAATAGTCTTCTTTCGAACCGACGATATCGATAAGCTAAGGTGTCTTTGGACTGAAACCATTTACCATTCTAGTTACGCACTTGTTCTAAATTGACCAAGTGTAGCTCAAGAGTTCAAAGTACCATCGATCCGTACAAATCATAACTTGAAAGGGGCCACGTTTTGCGAATACAGTAAGGGCCCAAATAGACTCAGGCTGATCCTCGAGAATATTTAGCCTGTAAATTTGTCAGTAAAGATTTATCTTAAACTGTCATTTGGAAAAAATTGAGTTAGAATTGGATTCTTAAGGACAAATGATCTATTAAATTCTAAAAAAGCAATAAAATTGGTTGCCATTTAGGATTTTGAGGCCGTCGGGAACTGGGCTAAACCTCTAGTCTGAAACCGCTTTTAGGGCTTAGGAACATCCAGTTAGAGTTCCTTTTTATAAATTTCCATTACTTAATCCTTTATTGCCAAGTTTTACAGACTAAATATTCTCGAGGATCAGCCTGGGTCTATTTGGGCCCTAAGGGTGGTAGCATATCCGAATTCAGTGTTTTATAATGTTGATCTGGACCATAGAAATGTAATGACACGAGGAGTTGTCGTATTAAAATATCGCTTGTTCGGCCTTCAATTTCGACAGTTCAATTGTGTTTCGGGCATTTCATGGTTAAAATAGTTAGTTATTATCAGTAACAATAAACAATACCCCTTGAAAGTTTCAGCAGCTTATATTGTATGAGTCCAGTCCTCTTTAAGTTTACCAAACACAGAGAATTTTCGTCTCTCTCAAGAAATTTGGCTGCCTTGTCAATTTTGAAGCTTCACCAGGTAAAAGCTATACGATGATTTAGATTTGGTATATTCGGATTATAATCATTGCTTATTGCCTGTATCAATTCGATACTGAAAACTCTTTCTTTGATAGTAAAATAAGCAAAATTTTGAAAGTGGTTTGTTGAATTTTTGTTTGATTTTCAGTCAAGTAATGCAGCAACGGATTTCCTATATTTTGTTTTTTTTATGAGTATAAACGATTGAAAATATCTTCCGAGTCATGTTTAATGCCCCCGAAAACCAATTTGATCCTCTTCATCCAGTAATTACTTGCAGATCGGCTCTATCAATTGTTTTTGGTCCTTTTGCCCTCTTCTTTGAAATCGCTATTTCTAAAACATTTCAAGCGATTTTCACAGGTTGTTTCTGATGATGCATGTTCTATGTAGGTCTGTTTAGCTAAATGACGTGCTTTTAAATTTCTAAAGTATCACTTCCCATAAATGCTACTTTTTTGGCACAAAATTAAAGTAATAATATTAACTTGGTTTTGAAGATGTGACGTGAGATAAGCCCAAGGGAGGAAAAATGTACACTGTGAACACTTAAAAGTGGTTGCATTGGTCAAAGCCAATGCCACCCCCTGGAGTCCTGCCATAACTCAAGCACTCACAGTCTAATGCAAATTTGCTCTATATGAAGTTCATTATATTGTCTTCAAAAGTTTTAAAATCAGCTTCAGTTCAGCTGGATTTTTTTTAAGAATTATCTTTTAGAAAATGTGAAATCTCTGTGGAATAAAATACGGGAATTCTTCATATCTTTGTGTATATTGTATACAATCTGGGTTGCATTTTTCTCTCGGGTGCCACAATTTGAACCCGATTGTGTAGCAGAGGGTTGAAAAATAATACTATGAAGGAGCGACTTGGGGGTAGATTTGCTGGAGAGTTGTCTTGTTGACTGACTATTAAAATGAAGGCAAAAGACAGAAGAGCTGTGCAGCATCTCTAGTTCAAATGGGGCTGACTCTGCCCAGAGATTCATCTTGTGGATGGTGTGGTGGGTGGTTGACAAAAAATGGGATTACGGTTGTCGTGACAATAGGGTTGTACAGTACTGATGCTCTTAAATCCATCCTCCAGCAAGGAAAACTCAGCTCTGGAGGCAACTATCGCATGTTTTTCCTGGGAATCCATGTGAAACACATCCTGTCCCTCGTTGCATATATTTCATGTGGGAGAGAGAAAACTCTCAAGCTCCCAGCAAAATACAACTCTTTAATCATATATATAATACACATACATCAGATAAGTGACACTTTGATAATGTTTTCCACCCGGACGACGAAATATAATGTGCATTTGCCAATGGCTCGCCCGTCTGTTCATTTTCCAGCTTTTCCATATCTCATGAGGAAGACTACCCCACCACCCAGCCTTTCAACCCCTGACCACATCAGGCGAGCTTGGTAACTTTAAATTCAGAAATGGAAATTTTTACTTCGGAAAACGAAATGAAACTTGACGAACATTGAGAACGATATAAGTTGGAATTTTGAGGATTATGGTTTTGAATATAATTTAAATTTTCATGCCCAAAATGATTCTAAAATTTTTATTAAGTGAAATTCTTAACAATCTCATCTACTATAATTTTTCACATTGACTGATCAAACTCAAACTTATACAAATCAACTCCCCAATTGTGCATATATAGCTAAAAGAGATAGTAAAGCATTCCAACTTTTCGGAATGCTCGAATTCACGAGATAGAGCTCTCCTTGAATTATTTTTTCCTACATGGTCTTTTGGTGCTTACTAATAGTTTACTAGCGACTAAATTGATTCGTAAATCATAAAAGCATTTCCAAGTTGAAAATTGATAAAGAAATGTGCATTTTCAAATGTTCTAGTATGTGCGTTATAAGCATACGGACAAATAATAAATGTAAATACGGGAAAGATAGGTTATTTACGGACATTTTACTGATTTATTACTGATTTCTGTTATTGTAGGGTGGAGTAACCACTTATCGCCACTTTTTTTTTTTTTTAGGAAAAAGTGAAATTGACTTTATTATAACTTTTGACCCCTTATTATCAGATAACTCAAATTTGACAAAAAGTTACTCAGATATATTGGCTCTAGATTCGTCAAAACAATATTCCTATAATTTAACGCGGGAGTACACAAAAAATTGATTTTTATTAACAATGCAAAAATAACCACTTCTTCGCCACTTTTTACCACTTTTCGCCAATTCTGTAACCACTTCTCGCCACCCACTTGGAAAGGTTAAACTTGATTATTTTGGGCAATATGCAAAGAATATTGTACATTCAGCATTTATTTTTCTTCATGAACACTTTATTATTACTCACATTTAAATGATTTTCTTCACTTTTATTTGAAAAAACAAATTATTAGACTATTGAAAGTAAATAAAGCAGATTTGACAACTGAGAATCTATGAAGTGAAGTTAGCATCGCCTATTGAAAAGCTTGGCGACAGGTGGTAAATTAATTTTAGAATATTTCCACTTTCCACCATGGCTCATTTTTACATAAAAATAATACAAAATGAAACATTAGCTAACTAAATTCAAATTTTATGTATTCGCCGAATATAATTAAATGTACAATATACAAATTATTTATTCAAAATAATAAATTTTATTCGATAAAAGTTTCATGACACTTACTATATTTGGTATATATGTTTGGGTGAATAAAAAAAAGAAAATGTAGGATCTGTTTTCAGAATAAACCAAAAAACATGGTTTTGGAGAGGATAGAGGAGGGTCGGAGGTAAATAGTATTCCTTGGGTCGATTTATGGGAGGTCTCCAGAAGACCAGAAATTCGATACCGTTTGGCCTCTAGACAGGTTATTAAGTTCACAGACAGAAAAAAAGAAAATTTAAAAAAGATAACTCGTTTATGGGTATTTTACCGATTCATTAATGATTGTGACCGATAAAGCCGTATTCGAAATTTCAAGATCTTTCAAAAAAATCCGAATTAAATAAAATTACAGTGCTGTCTCTCTATATGCACAGCTTTTGTGTCGGTTTCATTCAAAATCAATTTGTTTACATTTTGACAAAGTAATAAAGAAAATTATTTTCTTGGTAACTAATTTTTCTTGTTTTTAATTTTCTTAATTTTATTTTTTCTGTCTCATATTATATTTAAAATAACACGGGAAATTCTAGAACAATAAAAAATGATAATTTATTAAAAGAAAGAAAAAAACCGTTGGGAATTTCAAAAAAAGTTGTGCATATTCAGAGAGAGAACTGTCAAAAAAAGTACCCAAACTGTGCATATAGAGAGACAGCATTGTATTATTCTTTCAGTTAACACGTTGTGAATCACAAAACGTATTAACTGAATTCCAATTCAATGTAATAAGGGTCTTGTATGAACTCGTCCATAAAATATTAAGCGATTCTATCTTTTAATCAATTAATAAAGTAATAATAAAAAAATCCTTCTACTTAGAATTTCAAAAACTGTTTTATGGAACAGTGAGTAAACTTAGGATCTTGACTGGGATAAGGATTTATACTGTTATTTGAATATTTTTAATAGCTTGATCCTGTCAGAGTCATGTGCTTAGAACACCCAGGTTAGTAACCCACTTCTCTCGAATCAAACCTTTCCATGAGGGTGTTCGGAGTCGATTTTGAATTTTTTTTCTAGCTACCTTAATCTATAGGTCTGCCCCGAGGGTAATTGTTTTCCGTAATGGATCACATCGTTTTTCTGGGGAACCTTAGGGAAAAGTGGACGAAAATTTGTTCAGTGGACAAATATCCTTACTCGTATATGTATCTATGAATTCATACAGGTCATGTTCCTCTGAAATCTATTATCTAACTAAAAGGGTGGCAAAGCGTCCCAGGCTTTGCAAAATGCACGAACTCGTGACTTAGATGCTATACCGCAAAAGTACTTTCGTTTCATTTACCGTTTACCGGTTCTCAACCGATTTGAACCGATAGATAAATCACTTAAAAATACCCCCAAAAACAATTTTAAAAGTAATGGAGAATTAATTTTCGCATAAAAATTAGTTATCGGTTATGAACCGGTCCATTACCGGTTCAATATTGATTGGAACTGGTTCAGTTTTGTCGAAAATTCCAAGACCTTTCCAACGGCCCCAAACATGAACCCATTCGCTTGATAAATTCGCCTTCTAGGGCCTTTTTTAACTTTTGACCTTGAAAAACCGTTATTAGTAATAATTCAACGGGATTTTCGTATGTGGACGAAATGTTTGCCTGGATAATATCTAAAACATATCCAAAAATGAAAAAAATCGCACGACGCGTTTTCGAGTAATCCCAAAAAACATAGTTTTGGTGGGAGGAAAATGAGTGGCAGGTTAACGACCCTTGGGTAGACTTATGGGGGAGTGGCCCTCCGAAAATCCCAAGTCTCTTTCTCTAACCGTTTGGCCTCTATGGAGCTGGCGACAGCCGGACAGACAGACGGACAAACAGCGTGACGACATTTCTCAAAAATCGTCTGAAACGTGAATTGAAAAAAGTGGTCTCCGGGGGGTGGAAGGCGGAAATTGAGGGGGGGGATGACAAAATCGAGGGATCATATCGTCAGTTAAATCAGCATTTATCGTAACTTCATTTTTGCGATTTTGGGATATATACATATTTAGAATCGGCGTAATTTTGTTTATTAAACTCACTTGAGAAAAAGAAACATTTATAGGCCCATTAAAAATTATTTTAAACAAAAATTATCGTAAGTGCCCTTAATTAATAAAAATTTATCAGAATTTGTCGTAACTTCCATTTTTGGGGAAGTTACGACAAATTTTCATACAAAATTTGCTGTAATCAGCATTTGCCGTAACTTTTCTATCTCGCTTGCGTGGCTTGTAATTTGCAGCAAAAATTTAATATTTCTCATTAAAACGTTCACAAACTCTTCCATATATCCAAAGACAGTGCGAATAATGCAACATTAAATCATTTTAATTCGATATTTGTGAGAAAAAAGTAAGGAAAAATCCCTGTCCATCTGTCATTATTTCAAAACAAAACAAGCGAAGCGGCGCACAAAATTTATTAAATAAAATTTATGAAATAAAAGCTTTTAGTGACAAGGACCACAGTTTAATTGACTAATTTAGTGAAATAAGGGCACCCATTATCACTAGAGTAATTAAAATTGATATAATGTGTTTTTGCAAATTGTCGTAACTTCCAAGATCTCCATACATTGGAAGTTACGGCTTTATGAACGATGCAAGTTACGATTAAATATTACTGTGTTTCTTCTAACATATATCTCAGCTTTTAAATTATTTTATAAAGATTTTCTCAAGTTAACTTACAGTTTATTAGTGCCACTTTTATTATTATGACTCAAAAGTATCGCATTCGGGGCTCATTTTTAAGAAAAATAATGTTGAACTGAAAATTTCGTTTCCTGAAAAGTTGTCAAAAGGAAGTTACGACAAAAGCTGATTTAACTGACGATATATACATATACTGCTCTCTCCATAGAGTTCGAGCAGTAAAAAATCGTAGTGTAAGGTGCTGTCCCGTGTTTGGTGATACCATAGTCCCCCCTACAAATTCACTAAATTTACCATTTGTCTAGGATTTATTAATACTTTTTTTCATATAATTAAATTTTTAATTGAATACCTGAAAAGGGATGCGTATTATTTTTATAAAGTGGAGTTGCAAAAATGATAAAATTAAGCATTTTTTTAAATAATCTTTTACGATATCCAAATTTTGCCTTGTAAAACATTATATTGTTTCACAAACAGCTCCTGTGTTGACCTGTACAAAATAATAAATAACGCTTTAGCTGTTAATGAATTGGATTATTATAATTAATTTTTTTTAATGAATTATCATTTCGCTGTAATTATATATGCTCATATATAAAATATTAAATAGTCGCTTTATATATTTTTTGTTTAAAAATGCCCTTTTCAATAGCAATGTTGGAATATCGATACCAAATGGATACTTTAAAGTTACTTAAAGTTGCTGTCGAATGGGCTGCAATTTGGAAGTACTTGGGATGGGAATGTGAGGATGAAAGAATGTGCTTTTGGGCAGAATGAATGTTCCCTTATGTGGAATGTGCAGTGTTTTTAATGGGGTGGTAATCCTTTCTTTCGATTTTTTTCTCCACCTACCAGAAACTTCTATCGAGATTTATTTGGCATTCGGAAAATAGATTTAAACACCACTTCTCACTGACTTCTTTTTGTGTTCAGAAATTCAATGAACTTATTGACTCTCATGAGAAATGAGACTGCTGCTTTTCGCACAACTTTCAATAGTTGAGAGAGAAAAAAAATTGCAATTAATTGACTCGACTTTATTCAAAAATTCAACGTTTTTCGTCACAAGTTTCCATAGAAGAAAAATCTTCCATTCTTTGGTGGCTCAAAAAACATCTCATGCGTTTGGAAGTGGATAAATTAAAATTTTCCACTTCATTAGCTCGTACATGGGGGACTTTTATTCATGAAGCCTTAACTTTTTTCTGTTTTGATGGAAATTTGCATATAATCTCTCTTTAGAAAATCCTCAGACTAAATAAATTGAAGACTTTGTAGAAACGTCATCTCACTAAGAAAATGGTTATAGAAATGAATAAAAACAATCAGAATGATTTCACATGTGATTTCAACGATTTCAACGTCATCGAGCTTTACTTGATCTCTTAAACTGATACAATTGAGTTGGTAAATAAAACAAAGAGCCTACCTGAAAGCTATGTTTCATATTCATATTATATTTTGGAATTAGTTCTTTACTTATTAATAGATGATTTTTTTGAAAGGATTTTTTTTTAATTTAAAAAATTTAATTAATTTTATTTAAAAATTTAATTTAAATTTATCTATTTTATTTATTTATGATTTTACTTCCCAAATATGTGCTTAAGTTGCGTCTGCCACCGGCTTACCATTACCAGCCTCCCCAGGTAATCGACAGAAACCCTGGTTCAGTGACCGTTTAAGCCAACTCATTGAATCCAATCAAGCTGAAAAAATCAGATAAATAAATTACAGATTAGTTATGACCGTTATGACTTAGTGTAAGTCATTAACGGGGTTAGATCTACTTGAAATTTGTTGATGATCATTTTTTGTGATTAAATGACGTGAAAACATGTTAAGAATAATTCAGGAAATGATCAATTCTTGAAAATGGGAATTTCGACCCATTCGGGCTTTTGGATTTTCGGGATTTTGGCGCATACGAGATTTTGGCTTCTCGGGATCTTGGCTATTCAGAAGTTGGCCCATTTTGGCCCTGGATGTACTTTGACCAACCTTAAAGATATTCAAAGGTGTAATGAATTAGCCTCAATTTCCCCTATACTTTCCCTCAGCCTTGTCCTTGACCTCACCTTAAAGATATTCAAAGGTGTAATGAATTAGCCTCAATTTCCCCTATACTTTCCCTCAGCCTTGTCCTTGACCTCACCTTAAAGATATTCAAAGGTGTAATGAATTAGCCTCAATTTCCCCTATACTTTCCCTCAGCCTTGTCCTTGACCTCACCTTCAACGAGAAATATGTACTTATTAATCCGTGGTCGCAAGGACCAGAAAAATTTTCCTTCACGGTGAGAGAAGCCTTCCGGACGATTAAAATCGTTGCCTTGTTCAAGCACAATCTGGCTTCTTCCTCTCTTCCTTCCAGTCTTCCTGATCGCACAATAAAATCACCTTTTATCCTTTTCCCACCACCGATATATTTCTACCACAAATCACAAAATAAACTGACAAATTTTCAGATTAACTTTTTCGCTCACAGCCACTTGAAGAGTAGTCAAGGTTAGAAGAAGGGCAGAGCAGCATGAACTTTTTGTATGAAAAATTTTTACAAACGAAAGTAACGTGAAGTTGGCTGTGAAATAGATTTGAAATTTAAAAAATTGAGCAATTTAAAGTTAGGCATTGAATTTAAGTTGAAATTTTGAATTGAAATTTTTAAATGAAATAAATTATTAAATTTTTTAATCAATTTCCAACAGGCCCTATTCGGGATTTTTGCTTTAGGGATTTCGACCCATTTGTTTTTGACTCTTAAGGATTTTGGCTTTTCGCGATTTTACCTTTTTGGGAATTTGGCGCATTCGGGATATTGGCTATTCGGGATTTTGACCCTTACGAGATTTTGGCATTTCGGAATTTTGACCCACTCGGGATTTTTGCTGCAACGAAAAATTTTTGGCTATTTTTTGGACACAAAAAAAATTTTATTTCTATTTTCATGCACAATTCGAAAGGTAGAAAGCTGTAACTTTAGAATTTTCAATAAAATGTTGGATGGCATAAAAGGCACAAATATGCCAAACGAGATGACGATCTTGGGTAGGGTTGTGCACAGAGGGCGAGCGAAGTGTCCCCTCTCCCGAATGACTGTGGATTTTCTTAGAAGTAGCTTCTAATTGTAGGTGCGTTATTTTGAAAAACGTTGTAGAAATAACGAATATTGTACACTTGCTCTCCCCCGGATGACAAAATTTTCAATCCGGTGCCGGTGTTCCCTTTTGACGCATATTAGAAATGTTCCTGTGTAAGTTCAATTGTGTTATCACACTTCGCACTTGGATATTAAAATTTTAATATGATGATGCACATTAATTGTCGCATATAGAATTTGAACTATTTATTGGTAAAAAGGTAGATGTGAACCGCATAAAATTATTAAAATTGAAATATGTGCGGTTTTCACATTATTTTTTTTAATGCGAAACATACTTATACTTTAGATCAATTCAAACCTATTTTTGCTGCCCAAATTTACCTTTTTATTGATAAATACAGTAAACTCTAAATATTAAGTGAATCAAATACATAAAATATACATTTAGATGAGCATTAGCGTCAATTAATGTAAATCTCGTTAAAATTTAATGTGTAATTGTAATACCAAGAATCAGGGTAAGGCTGATATTTAAAACTTAAACTGATTGACCTATATACCTAATTGGTCTTTCAAAGGAAAATAAATTTTCGGTAATTTTAACTAATTTATATTCATTTAAATTAGTTCACTTAGGGTTCACTTTTGTACCATTTTTGAACAATCGCTTCTGTCAAACATGATTCAGTTCAATTTTTGATTGAAATGCTTGCATTAGGGGGGAAGTGGGGCACCTTTGAACTGGGGAAACTATGAAAATGGGCTTTTTCTTCATTTTTAAAATGAAACTAGATCTGATCATGATGTAATTTAGCTACAGGAACCAATTGCGTAGCTAAATTACTACATGACAAGGCTGTATTCCATTTACAAATGAGAAAAAAAGACCAATTTCAAGGCTGTCCTGAATCAAATGTGTCTCACTTCCCCCTACGTCTACAACGAATGCTTTATTATGGAATTTAAGTGAACGTATAGAAATAACTCAAATTTTTTTTGTAACACAATCAAATTTTTACCGGCTCTACTGTGCCAGAAGATATGTTGTTGCTCAATATCCCATTAATCATTTTGTGAATACTCTGGTTTTGTTTTGAAATATAATTTAGTGATTTTAACAGCAATATTTTAACTTTTGCATAATGTACAAATGGGGTTAAAATGTTACTATTTGAAAATGGCATGGATGAAATCCTTGTTCAGCCTGTCGGTTGTGTTCGACACGGTTATACAAAAAAAAAATGATTTATCGCCTTGAATGTGGCCAAAATAAACATTTATTGTGGGTGTTTTATTATTATTAACATGGATAAATGCATGTGTAGAGAATAAAATTGGATATGAAAAATAATAATAATCGACAGATATCGGTTAGAGAGCCATAGTCCATGAATGAATTACCCACTGGGGTGTGTTTTTGCACTTGCGAATATTATATTTCATAAACAAAAAAAAACACAAAGAGGTAGTCCCCCCATTCCATATTCAAAAAAAATATATGATTTGCATTTGTGACATCTATTTTGGCTCTCTATTGTTCAAAAAGGCAGTCAAAAAGAGCCATATCAGAAAGGAAATAAATTGCATTTTTAGCAATTTATTGAAACTCATAGTGAAATTTGTCACTTTATAATTCATGAACCGTTGTCTCCACACAATCGATGTCTGGACAAAATATGAGAAATTTTTACATTTTCATTCACACTTCACTTTGTCCCCATCTGAGAGAAAAAGGACCTCTATTAATCAATTCATACATTTGGGCCAATATTTTCTTACAATTTTTCAGCTGAACTATTGAATAAGAGCTTTTCTTGCGAAGGATGAATAACAAATTGATTTAAATGGAATGAATTTGAGTTATTTAAAGATATTGGGAGCGAACGTATGAATGAAATGATATTACTGTTGGTCAAACTGCATGGAGAAGTTTTAACTAGGATTGGTTTCTTTTTATAAATTTCATGAACCTAAGAAAATAACCAAAACCAGTAAAAAAGTAATTCTCGAGGAAATTTAATTGCATTTAGTAATACCTAGATAGTTTTCCTAGAACAATAAATTTTAATAGGTCTTGAACAGGATACCATATTCTTCTTGGCCAACAGAGTAAAGCAATCATCTGATACACCCATTCTCCTAATTGCTCCGAGGTGGCATAAAGTTTTGGATGTGTCCAGCATCCTGCCAGTCTTGGGATCAACATCGACCAGATTGATCTAATTGCGGTTGCTTATTGTACCCGAGACTCTTTACAGGTGACCTTGAAGCGCGTGACCTTTCATTAGAAGAAGAATAGAAAAAGACTATATTAACCCATTCAGTCAATGTACTAGAAATACTTGAGATAGAATGCTCATATTTTGGAATTAGTTTCTTACAGATTAATAGATGATTTTTTTGAAAAGAATTTTTTTTTTATCTATTATGGGGGCTCGGGGAGCCGCTGTCAAACATACGCCTTAACGGTCACTGAATTTAAATTCTGTACAATAATTCATTACAAACATACAAACTCTATTGATACAGATAGAGTAACTATCCAAGAACACAAATTGGTAACCAGAACTCAAATAAGGAAACAGGACGCAGGCCAATTTTAACAAATTCGACGGTATGTCGTATTTTTCGTCCGCCATTTTGAGCAAAAATTTTGCATGACTTTCCGCGAAGCGAAACAAGAACAACAACATGTATTTCCATCTCTGTCGGGCTATTTTTTCCAAGTAATTGAAGGACTAAAGTAACTAAAAATCCATTTCCGACAGAAATTCGAATACCAATAATTGCCCAGGAATAAATGATCTAAAATCACTCATTTTGCGTATGATGTATAATACCATGGTAAGGAATGGGCTAAGGAGGTTTATTTAACTATGTATGGATATAGTATGGATGTATGGATCATCCCTTTCTTTTTCTATTCCCGGTATCTTCTATGCAAAATATGGACCTATTTCGCTATATACATCTCCTTTCTGGGAAGCAGTATAAAAATTATACTTGGCATGAGATGAAGATGAAGAGCTATAGAAGGATTTTCTGCAATTCATATAAGTCATTCCAATCAGTCTTTGTGCTAATATCCCGCTAACAAAATAAAAACCTTTTTAATACAGCTTTGTGTTAGGTCGAACGAAGGATTTCCTTATAGCCAAACTATTAAATCTCTTGTTTAAGTCCAATATTGATCAAGATCGTTTCAAAATATGATTTGTATTCTCCGTAAAAGTTCTTTAATTTAGGGTGGCATCACCACTTCTCACCAGTGCCCAACTTTTCGCCATTTATATTGAAACCGCAATTTTTCCATTATTTGTGAAATAAATTAGTCGTAAAAATATTTGTATCTCTACTGCTGCTACATATAGAATCGAAAAACGCTAATTTTTTGCTTTGAATTTATATTTTTGTACATTTTTTAGAAGAATATTTTAAGCAAGTGCATCGAATCCAATATTTCTTACCAAATATAGTAAGTGTCATAAAACTTTTATCGAACAAAATTTACGATTTTGAATAAATAATTTGTCTATTGAAAATTTAATTACATTCGACGAATATATAAAATTTGTATTTAGTTAGCTAATATTTCATTTTATATTATTTTTATGTAAATATGAGCCATGGCGGAAAGTGGTAATATTCTAAAATTGATTCACCACCTGTCGCCATCACTTTTCAATAGGCGACGCTAACTTCACTTCATAGATACTCAGTTGTCAAATCTGCTTTGTTTACTTTCTGCAAGAGTTTAATAATTTAATTTCTCAAATAAAAGTGAAGAAAAATCATTTAATGTGTGTAATAATAAAGTGATCATGAGGAAAAAGAAATACTGAATCTATTCTTTGCATAATATTGACGAAAATAATCGATCTTGGACCTTTCAAGTGAGTGGCGAGAAGTGGTTACAGAACTGGCGAAAAGTGGTAAAAAGTGGCGACGAAGTGGTTATTTTTGCATTGTTAATAAAAAACAGTTTTTTTATGTACTCCCGAGTAAAATTATAGGACTATTGTTTTGAAGAATTTAGAGCCAATATATCTGAGTAACTTTGTGTCAAATTTGAGTTATCTGATAATAAGGAGTCAAAAGTTATAATACAGTTAATTTCACTTTTTTCTAAAAAGTGGCGATAACCCTATATCGTCAAATTTCTTTAAGCCTATGTTGAAATATAACAAAGTCCACAATAACCAAGCTAAAAAGGAAAGGATAAATGTCCTAAACTTTTCTTTGATTTTAAATATGGTTTATTAGAACCTTTTAAACCTTCAAAATAGAGAATTCTTAGACGAGATTGGAATTGGAATAGATAACACATAATTAGTATTTAGCTAAGAACGAAACATTATAATTTTTCTGTATTTCTGCCCCTAAATAACAAGATTTGAAACCTTTTAAAGATTTGAAAGATCTTATGAAACCTAATAAATAAAATATTAAAATTTCATTTAAATCGGTTGGTCTGCTTGAAAACTGCAAAATGATCTGGAGTTCCTCTCGTGGTCAGCTAATGAGCTTACTTATACTTCAGTTTTGTAAAGTTTATCAAAACCTTTCGATTCAATATCCTTTGATGAAAATCAGTTAATACATCTCAAAGATATGAGAATTTAAAATTTTGTCTTTGAACCTCAATGATTACGTTTAACCCTAATGTTTGATTTTTATGCTCCATGACTTTTCCCCTATAGTTTAGAGTTTAGAATCTTGGTCCCAGAACATAAATTGTGACCAAATGAAATTGTTGATTGCGTAATTTGTATAAAAAATGTTTGTGTGAGGCTGATAAATATTTCGATGAATAGTAAGGGAAGTATATATTTAGAGTATTTTCCGACGAATAATTTAAATAATAGAGAACCGGTGAGCGTCGGGTGATGGGGTAGCTTAGAAAAAGCCGATTCTTCCCAAAACTTTCGCCTCGGACTGCAAGCCTTCCTCAGTGGTCAAATCTAGAATTGTCAAAGCCAGAAAATTCTAGATTTGACCACTGAGGAAGGCTTGGAGTCTGAGCCGAAAGCTTTGGGAAGAATCGTCTTTTTCTAAGCTAACCCATCCCCCGATGCTTACCGGTTCTCTTATTATATATATTTTGAATAAAGGGTGGTTTCCTCAATATTCCTTCGAAAGCGAACTATAAGATACCACTATCTAATACTATACGTGGCTAATTCTGTACCGGTCTCCCTTACCTATCGGATGACAGAGGTTGTGTTCCAGAGTAATCCAAAACTGGATTCTCTTTTAGTTCGATCTACTATTCCAGATTAACAGCAGTATATGAAAATCAAAATGAGATGAAAATCCAAATTTAAAAGGTGATTACAGGAATAGTATGACATCTCCATTTCCCGATGTTAACCTTTTAAGGACGTGTGGGACACCGGTGTTCCAAAAATAAAAACTATATATTTTTTGTCTATAAGAAGTTATTTTCTCCTCTAAATAGTCCGAAAAATTATTTTTAATCTTGGGATACCGATGTCCCATTCGTCCTTAAAGGGTTAAAGCAATATGAATGCTATGCAGAAAGTCACAAATTCAATTTAATTAGCCGTTTTTCCTTCAAAAGCGGTAACAGTACACTGAGAGAAATACGGGTGTGAAAAATGCACAAATCGGGGGTTATTTTTCACACCAAATTCTAACCCCGAATCAACCAAACCTCTCCGGTAGTAAATTTGGTAATAGGCGGGGGTTAAAAATATTGAGTAGAAAAATCAAACCCTATCGAGTGTGAATTTTACACCAACGCCATGCAATAAATTAGAAACTCCCATCGAGGGTTATTTTCACACCAATGTTATTTGAAATATTCAAACCTCGTCAAGTGAAATTTTAACACCTGTTGTAGTGTTATTGTTATTACCCCCATTGAGTGTACTATTCACCCCTTTTTTGAGGTGTACATTTTCCACCCTTCCCATTAAATAAAAATAACATAATTCGGTTTAAATAATTTTATTTATATTTCTATCAGTTTTTTCCTAACATAACAGATTTTCAGTTTTTAATATTTTTAGTCTCAACATATTAGGTGAGATTCTTAACAATCTCACCTACTATAATCCTAACAAAATTTCATGTCGTCCGATCGCGCTCAAACTTGGCCAAAATGTGTTTCGCCACTTCCTGATCACGAATATATGGGGGGCTAAGTTACGTTCCCGGCCGGCCGGCCGGCCGTCCGGCCGCTCTTTGGAGCTTAATAGCTCCTAAACTAAAAAAGATATCGACTTGCGGTTTTCGGCAAAGGTTAAATATCGTATGAAAATTGCAACATGGTGCATTGACCCCCCACCCCCCACCCCTCCTTCCGCCATTTTGAAGACCCCCCTTTTTTTGTTTTCTCAATAGCTCCGCCCCTATGGCATCGAGCGGGCTCAAATTTTAGTATGTTATAGCTGGGCCTTAGAGCTTTCCATCAGTACCAAACTTAAGGTCCCCCGACCCCCCTGACCCGAGCTATAAGGGTCCAAAAAAAATTTCTTAAAATGGCCATAACTCCGGTTCTAATTGTCAGAATTTAAAAAATGAGGGCTTTTTGGAAAGCTCTCATGAAATGCCACTTCTCCTTCTAACATCGCAAGTTCATAAAACCACCGCTAGGGGCGCTATTATTAAAAAGAAAATTTTTAAATCTTATAATTTAAATAACTCAAAAATTCCTTATGCAATCGGGCTGAAATTTTAGTATGTTATAGCCGTTGATTATACCTATCAAACAAAAAAAACCTTAAGTCGATCCATAACCCCTGACCCGAGCTATAAGGGGTCAAAGTTCGAACATTGACCGGCCTCTATCTCCGGTTCTAATTAACATAGCGACATAAATTTTACCTTTTTAGTTTCGTCTCGATGAGCACTTTCAGATGGAAGTTCAAAAAGTCACCACAGGTGGCGCTGTGATAGCGTCAAAATTCATCGAAATTCAAAGACATTTTTCTCAAAAACGGCATTGTGCAAGTTAATGAAATTTTAGTATGTTGTAGTCCAGTCTAGGACGTTTCCAAAATGGTGCGTATGCGCGCTGTGGTTTCAATAGAACCGGAGATATGAGGGGTCAAATTTCACGAAATTCAAAAAATCATATCTCCGGTTCTATGTGACCGATTTTGATGAATGAGGGCTTAAACGAAAGATCTCACCAAATGCTACAACTTTCTAGAATATTTGAACTTCGTGGGACCAACACCAGGGGCGCCACAGTCGAAAAACCAATTTCAATATCACATAACCTCAATTATCTCGACTGTCGCTGAACCGATTTTGATGATTACTTCGACATAATTGTAGAGCACATTTGTCTCTACATTTCGTCCATACATCATTTTCCACTCAGACCACGCTATCACTCCGATTTTGCCGTTTAAGTGTGAAAAAATTGATTTTTCCCATAATAACGCTTTGAATTCACTCAGATGCCAATTTGACTGCCTCTACTCCACCAAGACACTTAAAATAGGGGTTTAAATGGAAAGTCCCGCAAAATACAACAATTCTTTGATATAGTTGAAGTTCAACAAACGAACACTTGGGGAACTCTGGATGAAAAAACGAGTTAAGAAACAAAAAACCTCGATTATCTTGGCTTCTGAGTAATCGATGAGATCATGTTCTATGGGAAAATTATAGAGAACATTCTGGTCTACATTTCACCCATATAACACTTTTCTGTCAGTTCATCCAAATCCTTGATATTTTGGTTTAAATACAAAATTTGTATAATTTCACGAATTTGATTCAAGATAACTGAATGGCGTCTCCCAACTTCAGCTCTAAATCGAATTTGCATGCATTCCGAGTTAGCTCACGTTAAGAATCTCACCTACATAAGCCGGTTAGGATTATCTGTCCCTTTTTACTATTTTTCTAAAACTATGTCAGCTTTACAAGAACTCTTGAATTTGGAATATCATATTTAAAATTAAAAATCTAAGAAAATTATTAATAAATAGCTACATGATTTCTAGTTACTTTATTTTCCGAACAGTGCTATGTGCGCTTATTTTTTACACATACATATTTTTGTCAAATCTTTTTAATTATTTATGCACATTTTTAACCAATAAGATATTTTTTTTTAATAATCTAATATACTTCTATTATTATTATCATATTAAGTAACAAACAATCTTTACTATAATGAGTATTTTTGTTAAATAATTTTTCAATTAGAAACCGGAGTTTTTTTTTAAAATATAATTCAGAGTGATCTATGTATGTATGTTTCACTGAAGAATTATTCTATTAAAATTGCATATTAAAGAAACGAATATTAGAAACAGTTAAGTATTTACAAATTCCTTTTGTTTACTCCACCATGTATTTCATAGATACGAATATTTGAATTTTTTTAAATTTAAAATTGAATATTTTCGAGAACATTCTGATGTTTTTTTTTAATTTTGAAAGCATATTTCAAAAACCGTTTTCTTTTGGAAATTTGTGTACCTACTTGTATTTCATAGGATATCAAGAAGTCTTTCGAGCCTTCGAGCTTATTTTGTACGTCCGGTGCGGCGGTTTATTTTTCAAACGAGTTCCTCTTTGTCCAAGAAGCCTCGAATATTTTCCTTTTTCCTTAAATTCTGTTTAGTCACGAACGAAGAGCACGATAATCAAATTCTTTTGCTGATCAACGTTGCACACAACGTAGAATATTCTTTAAACCTATAAAAGACAAAAAACATAATATTACATAATATTATATTATTTTTTAAAACAAAAAATTTCTAAATGAAATATAAAGTATTAATATTACATTTTGAAGTTTTTGATAATATCACTCCGAGTTTTGTTAATTTATTAATGAATTCTGTGTCTTTTATTATTTTTGTGAATCAAATAATTTATTTAACTAAAATAAATTATTAAGCCTAACATCAAAATTGAGAATATTATATTCAAAAATCGCAATTTTTCATAAACTTGAACGCTTAATGTGCTAAAATTTTATATTCCCAGTAAGGACTAAAATTTTAAATGTTCAGTTAGTGAAGTGTAGAAAAAAATTGAAAACAAATTATTATATAACGCTTTGAAATGCAACTCATGAATTGCTAATTTAAATATACAGAAAATACATTTCCATGTACACTACCTTCATTTCTTCAATGATTAAAAATATACAAAAATCTAATAAAAGTGAAATTCAAAAACTTGTAATTAAAATGTTCCGTTTTGTATAGTATCTTTAATTTTTAATTAAATACGGATTACTAAAAGCTTCATAAAACATTAAATATTTGAACTAATAAAATCTAACTCTGTTGGCACAGAATAAAATATTGAATCAAATTATTAATCTAGACCGTATAAAAAACTATTAAACTATATTTTTCTGACTAAAATATACAAAAAAACTAAAATGATTAACTCCTTGATATTTGGAGTGATAAAATTCTGTTTTTTTTTCATTTTTTTCACTATCTGTTTTCTAAGATACTGTAATTTATGTTTTAATTTATAATTTACTGATATTTTGCATAAGTGTGCTATATATAACTCACCTTTGTACACGTTCACACATTCCAAAAATTCGCCAACAATGCAGTCGATAACCCAACTAACCCTCTTTTTGGCATCTTGTGACGTTTTGAGACTATTTTAAATCAGTCTCTTTCTGATTTAAATATGCCTCAGATTTATAGAGCATGTCTTGACACCGTCAAGATAAAACATCCTTTGAATCAGGGTTTTGTTTCACCAACTCTGTAAATAAAATCGTAAAATTTGTAAAGAAATAAAAAGTACCAAAAAAGGAAGTGTTGTAACATTGCGATGGCTTGCTTTTTACAATGAAATTTATTGTCAATTGTTATTTATTGTAAGTTATGCCTTCGCTATTCTTTTTAATCTGATAATTTTACACCCCCTCCCAATGATGCAATATCCATTTGATATTAATGCTGATATTGTGTCATGATAGGACGCGATGATATTTGAAATTTATCACTTTATTTCTAGAACTGGACTAAGTATTATTTTTCACACGTAGAAAAGAAGTTGCAAGCGCCACAGCATCTGATACAACATTTTCAAAAAATACCAGAATTTTTGTCTTTTCCTGCCAAATATTTCACTTTCTCTCCGATATTCTTGATATTGTAAAGAAATTTGCATACTTACTGTTTTATTCACGCAGCTTTAGTCCTTAAAATCACTTTTTCTCACATTAACATAATAAAAAACTCACGAGGACACTCTTTCCTGTTGGACGCGCACAATGATGACCAAATGATGAATGCGAAAAATTAGTTGCGTCTTTTTGTTCCGTAACACTAAGGAGGTGTTAAAATAACACTATTTAAGTGAACTTTTCACACTTACTTTGGAATTTCCTCATATTTGTTGCTAGAGGTGTAAATTTCACACCTCACGAGGTTTAAATCTTCTGTAACGAATTATTTCTCTAAATAATACACTTTCATACTTTTTTCAAACTAATAATGAAACAAAAGTGTAATACAATTCATACACGTCGTACTTTTGATTGTCTATATGGCGAAAACTACATTTTAGGTGGTTTTTTAAAGGTTGTCTGAAAAGTGTAAATTTAACACTCGGAAGAGTTAAATTTTGTAAAGCGAAATTGGTGTGAATCCTACTTTTTTCTCATATTTTTAGTGTGAATCTAAACCCCGATTGCCATGGTGCATATTCAACACCTTTTTCTAACCCCGGCTCCCAGATTCATTTCCCTCAGTGTAGCTCGAGTTTACCATCAGCTTGTACCACTGATACTGAAATTGCTGAATATATCTCAAAAAATTATTCTGTGTTAAAGCAAAATGTATAAATTATGGAAACATTAACCCAATATAATGCTATGAATGTTTATAATTTGCAAATTTGCAATTTGAAGCAATTTAGATATATTGTATCTATATAACAGATAATTTATGTTCCACATAATTCGCATAATACATTATATCTTGGTGAGAGCAAGTAGTGAATTTGCTCGTGCAATATTGTTGTACGGTTCATTGCGTTTCCAAACCAATGTGTTTGACATGAAAATCTGAAAGGCACTATCCCATTGCCACAAGGCATATCTGATTGGTGTGAAAGGATTGCGGATGCACAATTGGGGCCTTGCTCTCAATTCTCGTTTGGAGCTTTAGTTAATGTGAATGAAGTTGTTAAAGTGCCATGTAGTACACCTACAAAACTTGACGTCTTTTCCATGTCAAAACGGTCACAAAATATCAAATTTACTGTTTCAGTGATCTGGATGCATCTGACATTCTAACACCCTTTTTCTCATTTTCTCTTTACCAATTGTAAAAGTAAATTGCATTACGATACGGCTCAGTTCGCTCAGTTTCATTCAAAATAGAAGAAAGAAGCCCTATATTAAAGGTGTCCGAATACAAAGTGTTCCGTTTGTCCTATCATCACTATTTTACTACAAATCTTGAAAAAGTCTTTTGTACAGTAAATATGTTTAAAAATCCTAAAATCACAGAAAATCTTCAGAACTAACCTCTTAAAATACACCCAGATTAGGCCAAGTACATAAAGTTCCCAAAACACTATTATATCTAAATAATATTCACAGTGCTAATGCGAAATAGTCGGAATTAGTACCACACAAGAATCTTCTCTTCTTATGAGGTAGATTGATTGTGAATTCATTTGAAATACCTCAAATACTACGTTCGATAGAAATCCATAAATGCATAGATTACCATGAAAAGCTCTTCTGCTTTGGCATTTCACTTACAACACATATTAATTTGTGGTCTGTGGTTCTTAACTAAATTAATTTCAGATATATTTGCAGGTCAAAGAACCTATTCTTCGAGCAAAATTCTATTAGCAATAGTTTTGCATTTGAATAGAAATCAATTTGGCGGAAAGTGGTGAAAAGTTGCTAAATTGATGTAGGGATAGTACTACATTCAATATTCCTCAGAAGGTTTCTTGACGACTATCTCCAAGGCAAATTCCAGGTGAATTGAGATTCAAGATGATATCAACAATCTTGTAGTAGAGGATATTTATGTGGTGAAAACACTCGAGACATCCTTCAAAGCATCCATCCATGCCATATGATGCTTAGGGTTTGACAAATTCATCTTAAAGACAAATTCAATTAAGACTAATCATGGGAAATTGATGAAACTTAATTTCTTAATTCATTCTTCATAAGAGAAAATCTTATAAAATTATTAACAATATGATGCGGAAGAGCACACTTTTATGTAAATTAAAAGGTATAAAAATTAACATTAAGTTTCACTTACTTTATGTGCTGGGATAGAATCACGTTGTCCACCAAAGGCGATCAATTTACTGGACTGTATGAGACGATTGTGGGAATAAGCCGACGTTAATTGCAATCAACAATAGGGAAAATCGGAAGTCGTCGGGAAAAGATAATAACTAAGGGAAACACATCAACTATTGTCAGAGCTTTCGGCTCGGTCTCCAAGTCTTCATCAGTGGTCAAGTCTTGCAATCTTTCTCTGAGACTCGTTCAGGGTTTTAGAGATAATCACTCACTCAGAGTGCTAACAAAGAGAAATTCCCAGCAAGACCCAAGACGAAGAAGATCCGAAAATTGTGCCAAGTAATACAAAAATTTTAAAAGACAGTGTAAGAATAGTGCCCCCGTTCCCACTTATGCCCTGGTGTAATCCTGACCAAAACCCTGTAATACGGGCTTCAGACCTAAGGCTGAGCCAACTGGCTTAACTCCTCTAATTCCTAATTAGGCACGATTTTGTAGGAAATTGTTGTTTCGAATTGGATATTAGGAGCAAATGTTCCAATAGATTTTGAAAAATCAATAAAATTGCTTGTTATTTCGATTTTTGAGACCGTCGGAAACTGGGCTAAACCTCCAGTCTGAAGCCGGCATAATAGTCTCAGAGAAAGATTGCAAGACTTGATTAAGGCTTGAAGACCAAGCCGAAAGCTCTGAAAATAATTGATGTGTTTCCCTGAGTGATTATCTCTTCCCGACGACTTCCGATTTTCCCTATTGTTGTATGAAACGACTTCGTGACCCTAAGAAAAACACAATATTCATGATAGGCAATCAAAAATTTTATTAAATTTCCATTTCTGAATTTTTACAAGCATTAAAATAATTATGAGCATCTTCAGGAGTTTCGAAAACGGATTTTGGAAAGGGGTAGAAAGGAGCAAATCCACTGACCAAGCCAACGGGGATGACATTGGAGGTAAAGTTTGAGTTTGAAGATGGAACGGTCAGTAAGGGATATAGATACTGCTGTTGAGCCTTTGGCTGTTGTAAAAATGACCTCACGACATCCGGAGTGGTGACAGGAATCATAGGAATGTGCTGTACAGGAGGTGGCAGAGGCATAGGTCTACGAAATGGCTCTATTCCTGGTTGAGGATACTCAACCTTTCTCCAGGATCGTCCTCTCTGTTTTACAGGAGGTTTTGGTCGCATAATCCTCCTTCTAGACTCATGTTGATAGCAATCAGGGTCACTTGTGGAATCACTTTCGGGATCCATCGTTGGGGATGTCGTCGAATCGAGTTGATGTTGCATCGGAAGAGATGATTTTCTAGGATCATTATGAAATCCCGGAGGTTTTGCCGGAAGAGACATCCGTCTAGAATCACCGTCAAATCCTGGAGGTACCATCGGTAGTGACATTCTTCTAGGGTTGTTGTCAAATCCTGGTGGTGGTGATTGCATTGGCAGCGACATCCATCCAGAGTCAGTATCGGATTCTGAAAATGGCTCCTGCAGAGGCGTCCTTGCAGTTTCATCATTTGACTGAGTTGGAAGAAGGTTCGGGTTAAGTTGATGGTTCACAGGAAGAGGCATCCTTCGTACATTCATTTCCTGTGGTCCTGGGTGCAAGAAGTTTGATTGATATTGATGGTGGACCGGAAGAGACATTCTTCTTGAATCAGGTGGAGCTACGTAGTTACTTTCAGATTCTGAAATCCTTCTCTGAACTTCCTTGGGTTGAATCACATTCAACAAACTCGGATCTATTCCAGATTCATTCAGTAAAGTCGACCATTTGGCATGGAACTTTGTATACTCCTCGTCAGATATCGTAGTGGGTTGAAAGGACCCCTCGATTGAGAAGAAGGGAACCATTTGTTTCGGTTTTGGAATTGCTTTCGGTTTTGATGTCAAATTCAGGAACTCTTTGTCAGCCTCTGTTATTGTCCAGACACTAGGATCAGTATTGAATGGCAGAGATTCTGTAGGAAAATCATCCTTCCAACGATTTTGATAATCTGGAGTAATTTTACACTTTTCACCAAGAACAAACTCTAGAACACTTTCCGTAAGACGTTTAGTTTGACAATTGATTTTGTAATCACTTCGTTGCTGCCTTTTCTTCTGACGATTTTTAGAATACGTCATTTTGGAAAGTACTTGCAACTCGAACTCTCAGAATAGACTGATGCTAAATACGTTTCAGACCAGTATTTATACCTTTTTGAGAGACCCAAGGGGCATTAGGTAAATCTGGACTCTAACACTATATTAATAGTTTTTAGATAAGAATTGGATTAAAATAATTTTTAACTACGGTTAAGGTCAGATCCTTTAAACCCTATCATTATTTTATATTTAAAAGAAATCCATGCTTAAAATACGTTCAACAAAAAGTTTCTAATGACATTGTTCATAATATCATACTCATCCCTCTACGGTTAGGCAGGTGTGAATTTGTCAGAGAATTATTAAGGTTATTAAATATCCATCAGAATTAATGCAGACTTGAGAAACTCATTTTAAAGTTGTCTCATTTACCTAGGCAAGTCATCAAGGGTATTAAGTTGGCTAAGCCTAGAGAGGTGATTTTTTCTTGCAAATGAGTTTAATAACAAATTAAAGAGTGAGATTTTTAGCTCGTGTTCTGACATCCGTAAATGATTTTTTTTAGTATTTGTGTTAACTGCCTTAAAGGGGAGAAAAGGTAAAAGCTGGGTACACTATTTAATTTATCCACAGGGTCAATTAAGAACATTTGGGGCGCTGGACAATGTGCCACTTGATTTTCCCCATACCATCTCCATTGGTCCCCTCAAAGAGCTGCAAGACTTTAGCATCGCATTAACAATAACACTCCTGCTCCTGCTCCCATAAAGCTTTGCATCATTAAATGGGGATTTTAGCAAAGTTGCTCCAACAGAGAATGACCATCCGACAACATGGGAATTCCTCTCTCTCTCTCTCTCTGTCCTACCATCTGAACACCCAGTCGTTTGAGGTTTATCTCATGGCCAAAAAATGTCACCAACTTCTACAGGAAGAGATGTTATGGCAAGAAGTGGTTTGAAGAGTGAAGTATAGTGAAATGGTCTAAAATAACCAGAAATTCTACAATGTTTTTCAGTTCTTTTTATTTTTCTTCCTAAGTGAGAAAATTCATTTTCACGGACTTTCAAGGTGCCTCGAATGAGAAGGAAAAATTTGACGTGACTAGAGGAAATCTTGCACATTTCACCCATTTCAACCTCTCACCTCTCACCATTTTCACATGTCATCACAATTTTCACGTGATATGTTTTTTTTTTGATGGGATGGTTGAAATGCTTCCTCGACAACATTTTCTCATTTCATGACTTCTGTTGATTTTCCCATGAGAGGGATCATAAATGTTGCTTGTTGTTTCATCAACTCAATTTAATATCTTCCATTTTTTAACACTTCCTAACGTGTCTTGGAAATATGACTAGTCTGAAACCCAAGGGATTACACCAAACAATTTTAGATTACTTTTATTATTATTTTACTATGGAACTGCTTTGAAGAATTTTACAATTAACTTATTTATTTATCCATTCATGCTCTTATATCTAGTTATTCCAGAACAGGTGGGAGCCCGGGAGAAATAGACCATTTCACCCCTTGCTCATACCCTATGCATGTTTTGCCATAAAGTTTGATCTGTTTATACCTTCCAACATTCTAATGTCCAATTAAAACTCCTGACTTATACGGACTTCAGACCTAAAGCTTAGCCATATGGCTTAACTTCTCTAATTTCTTATCAATCTATAATTTTTGGAAAATTACCACTTAAGATTCGACAACATGGGAAAGTGATCAATTAAATTTTGAAAAACCAATAAAATTGTTTGCTATTTTGAATTTCGAGACCATCGGAAACTGGGCTAAACCTTAGGTCTGAAGCCGGCCTTATGTCCTAGACACACTTACGACTTAAGCCGAGAAACGACTTAGTGGAAAATTATGGAAATGTTGTTTAATCATTATTTCGAATTTACAGCTTTCGAATACAGCTTTCTGCTGTGAAAATTGTGAGAAAAAATAGAAAATAAATTTTTTATTTGGTATCTTTAGAATTAATACAATTAAATAAAAAATAATTTTTCAAAATTGGGTTGGTCCGTGTCTCCCTTACTTTTATGTATGGCTCAAATTTCAACGATTTAAATATTAAGTCTTTGAAGTAACAGATTTCATCTAGACTTGTTTAATGTTGATATCTTGCACCCATATGCTTTAAATAACAAACCAATGAGATAGTTATGGGTTCACACAGAAAAATTTTGACTCTAAATTTAAGAATATATAAGATCCTGGGAACTTAAATTGGACGTGAATCCCTGAGGCGTTTAAGTTTAGAAGCTCTGAGCGAAAGAAATGAGCTAGAATCCCTAGCTCTTTCAAGCTAAGAGATCGGGAACTTAAGTTCAGCATTAGCTGTAAAATGCAAAATGTCTACGGAGTTCCAAATTGCAACTAAAACTAAATGTTCAAGGATTTAGAATTAGGGCATTGGCATTCATTGGATGGGATTTGAAATTAAATTCCTGGGTGTTTCTGTTTAAGAATTTTCCATTTTTCTGTGTGTTAGGAACTGGTGTAATGAATTAATTTGAAAGATTTCGGTGATCACCAGTGAGATTTTTCTTCACCTCAAGATTAAAACACCTTTTTAATCTTGCCCAGAGCTTTCGGTCTGGACATGGACTTTATTCAATGGTCGACTAAGACAATGTTTTGTGCTTTCTTGAGGATTCGTTTTTTTTGTGGGAAATAGGGAAAAACATCACTAGCAGGAAAATCAGTTTGGGAAGGTTTGTATGGGATATAAATATTTACAATTTTATAATTTCTAAAACTTTTCTCTCTGCAAAGACTTTCTATTTGGTGCTTTAACCGTTAAAGCGCCAAACACGTCACAGAAAGAGTCTTTTTAACTGCGTCTCGGAAGCAGACGTCGTTCATGCTATCTCCCGTGCCATTTCCCTTGACTTCTTGAAAATTCCTCTTCTGGTAATCAGTCCAGTGCTAATTAATATATTTAATTACATACTTACAAGTTCAACTTACCCGGATACTTGGAAACGGGCTCTTGTGGTTCCAATTCCCAAAATTTCTAATCCCAAAACTCCTTCTGACTTTAGACCTATTTGCCATCGCCGTCTTTCTGTCGTGGCAAAAGCTTTTGAATTTGTCCTGCATGAACAAAACTCACAACATCTGACTGACAATGGCCTACTTTGTGACTTTCAGCCGGGTTACCGTAATACGGGCTTCAGACCTAAGGCTTAGCCATATGGCTTAACTGTTCTAATTCCTTATCAATCACGATTTTTTGGATACATTTATCTTAGGATTAGATTACTAAACATGATTAACCTATTAGTCTCTTGAAAAGCAATAAAAATGCTCGCTATTTAGGATTTTGAGCCATTCGGGAACTGGGCTGAAGCTCTAGTCTGAAGACCATATAAGGGTCACAGTACTACCTCCGCCCTCCTGAAAGTAAATCGTGAAATTTCTTCAGCTATTGATCGTAGTCGTTTTCTGATTCTAGTTCTTCTAGATGTTACTAAGGATCTGGGTCAAAATCCCGAAAGTTAAAATCCCGAAAGCCAAAATCCCGAACGCCAAAATCTCGAACGCCAAAATCCTGAAAATCAAAATCCAGAATTCTTAAAAGTGTCACAGCTACTCCCACGATTGCACCCGCACTTGCTGGAGGCAAAGGGAAATCTTCTGTGTCTTGGAAAATTATTCTGAACATTTTCCCGCATATAATTTCATCCCTTTCAGGATTTTGAACATTCGGAATTTTGGCTTTCGGGATTTTGTCTGCCACCGTTTCAGATATACTCCATATTCGAGATGATAGGGGCAAAACTACATACTTTCTCCGTTCCGAAATAAGTCATACGTTTGGGAAAAAAATGGGATTAATCGAAAGCTTGTTGGTAAAAATTTTGTGTACCACAATTATCTCTTCTAAAGAACTATTGTTAATGTTCAGAACTAAAATTGGGGTCCAATCTTCATGGTACAGTCGTTGCGGGTGACTTTGCACGTTTTTTCGCTGTTTTTCAACTTTGCCCTCTAAAAGTGGATAGTTAAAGTGAAGGGAGGGGGGTTTTTGAGTAAAATTATTTGTATTCAGTTGTTAATGAATGGATTTTGTGCCAATAGCATTAATTTTATAAAATTTTACTATGTTTAAAAAAATCAAGAAAAAAGGCTTGCACTGGGGATAAGGTGCGGGTGACTTTGCACTTTTTAATAAATACTAAAAAATCAACAATTTCTGATAATAAACGACAATGAAGATCTTCACATCTAAGGGTAAGATGCACGAGATCTACAAGATGACATGATCGCCATCTTGATTTGACGTTTCTGTCCGCCATTTTGAATAACTGTCAAAATCTAAAACTGGTCCGATTGGGTTGAAATTTTAGTATGTTATAGCTGATATCAAGACCTTTTCAGAACATATCTATGTTCCGGTCTACGTCAAGTATTTACCTTGATACAGAGGCTCAAAGTTTAAAAATTTGAAATATTCATATTTTGGCGATCTTTATTTTCTAATCCTGAATTTTAAAACATAAACGAAATGCCTCTGTAACCATTAGAAATGGTTGAGGCTTTTATTTTATATATTTATTTACTATTATATAATTTAAAAAATGAAAAGTGCATTTATTTATTTTTTTATTTTTTCATATTTGCAAAAGTTTTTCAAATCTTCAAATAATATGCTGTTATAAAGAAAAACATTACTTTTCTTTTTGTTTGTTATTTAGATCTCATCACCTAACGATAATACTGCCTTTTTTGTGATGGTTTCGATAAAAGAAGCTCTCCGTAGTTCTGTATTAATGAAAATGTCAAAATTTTGAACTCGGAGCCCCAGTATCCAGACAATCGCTTGACCTAGGTCGGATTTTATATATATTCTGAAAAGGTCTTGACATCAGCCAGAACATACTAAAATTTCAGCTCAATCGGATGAGATTTTTGTTTTGACAGTTATTCAAAATGGCGGACAGAATCGTCAAATCAAGATGGCGACCACACCATCTTGTAGATCTCGGTCATTTTATCTTAAGTTATAAAAAAATTGTATAATTTTTAGCCAAATACTTCTATAATAAAGCTTTAGAAAGTCCATTATATGCAATTTTTTAATATAAATCATGCGTTCTTAGGAAGACTATAGTGAAAAAAAGGAATTTACTAAAAATAATGATCAAAATCGAAGTGAATTATTCTAGCCAGATAAATTTTGAATAGATTTGGGCAATTTACTTCTCTGAAATCGATTTTGGAATTGCATCTTCAGATAACTTTTTCGCGGAGTTGTTTTTTGACAAAATACCTATACTAGGATTTCATTGACTATTACTGAAACTACAAGAATCCTTTTGAGGATCATTGTACCTTACTTGGTACTTAACATATCCCTATATACTTTGACATGGTAGACCGGATCGGCGAAGACTATCAATAAGTGCTAGAATTGTTCAAAGTCTCACGAACAGCAAAGTGCAAAGTCACCCCCCGAGTGCAAAGTCACCCGCAACGACGGTAAGTTGACGAACAAATGTCTTAAAAATGTGTTATTTTTTGCGTTTTATTTCCAATTTAAATGAAATGCAAAGTGGTGAGCGATAGAGACTTGGGACCTTCGGAGGACCCCCCCCCCATAAGTTAACCCTGTGGTCATTAATATGTCCCTACTTTTTCCCCGCCCCTCCCCTACCACTGAAAAAATCACACAACATGTTTTCGACCAATACCAAGAAATATGATTTTAGATAGTAAGGGGAGGGTTGGGTGTAAAATGAGGCACGTATTAATGATCCCAGGGTCAACTTATGGGGGGTCCGCCGAAGGTCCCAAGTCCCCATCTCTAACCATTTAGCACCCAGATATTCGAAAACATAAAAAATGATGTGTTTTTTATTGCTCATTCTGCAAAATTTGAGCAATAAAAAATGTCATATCGGTAATAACTGATGAGTTCTTCTTATGCATATTAAAAATTTAAAACAAATTCTAGCCTGTAATTTTAATCACAATCCATTTTTTAGTAATTCTACCGGAGCTCTTTGAAAAACAATACCCGAAAAATGGATAACTCCAACATATCGAATTCTCAACTTACCATCGTGGTAAGATCCCCATATTATCCCTGAATATGGAGAATAGTCCATACTTAATATATTTGCAAATTACAAAAATATTCTCTGAAACCATTCATTAATCCCCAGTTTTTCCCCAAACGTACGACTTATTTCGGAACGGAGGGAGTATTAAATATTTTCATTTCTCCAATAAAAACCATTTATTTTACAAATTCTTGAGAGTTCTATTAAAAAATCAATACTAGTGGATATAGCGTGGGCCTTATATCTCAAAATCTAAACACAAAAAAGTATATTCCAAACATTCTCAATATCCCCTTTAAATTTTGTATTTTATACTAAATGTTTCAAAAGTCTAAATTTAATTGGTTTTTAAATTTGGATCTATTTCATTCAAATGTAATTAATTTTAAATTCATGGAGAGAATCACAACAACAACATCCATGTATTTATTTTTAATATAACATATTTACGTACTTTTAGAAAGAAAAATCATTTAAATTAAATTCAACATTAGGTGTGATTCGTGCAAAAATTAAAATGTATGCGTTTAAAATTATTTTTCACTGAATTCAATAAAATTATTTCATTAAATTAATTAATATGTATAACATTTGTAATTTAAATGTATTAAATTTATTCAATTGAATAATAAAAGTGTGATATGAAAAGAAGAAAATTTAAATAAATATGTTTTTGGTCATATTGCTCATTGCTTCAAAAGTCAGTAGTAATGTTTAAGGCACATTTCTGATAAATTTTCAATATAAACTACTTTCCAGATCGATCTATAGGGACTGAATGTATTAGAATAATTTAGAATTAAACTATCAATTTAATTTTGAAGTGTGTTCCTTCAGCAAATTTCTCATCTCTTCAATCCTTAGTTTGACTTTTGTATTTGTCTGAAAACTTTCCAATTGCTATGGGAAATCTTTGAATGAAATGCTGCATCAAGAAGAAAGTGAAGGGGTGACTGCTAAATGGTCAAATGTGGATTTCCTGAGATTGCGATGGGAAAACGTTATGTGGGTTGAAGTGCATTTGATGGCTTTCAAATGAAAATTCGAAATTGAGCTAACATAAGACATCTGTATTATTTGTATAAAAGTTAATGTGAAAGTTTTTGCATCCATAGGTTTTAGAGCAACTTTGTGGCTTTTTTGTGGACTTATGACTCTCTAAAATGTTTAATACAATTTTCCGTATAAAAAAAATTAGTAAAAAAAAAGTCTTTTAATGGAAAAAACTCATTTAGAACCGGTTATGGATTCAACGAAATGAAATCCGTAAGTTTAAAGTCCTAAATGAATTTTAAATAACCTCTAAAGAAACTCATTAGGAGTATTTAATGAGGGTTCGAATACTGAAGGTCGCCCTGGTATAAAAACCCAAGGAGATTGAAAATTCAATCAGTTTTTTCCTGTACATTGAGTTGAATAGTTGGTTGACCATGGCAAAGTCTTTTGATAACTACGAGGACCTCCTGAGTTGGAAAATGGAACTGATGTTCAGCCATCCGGACTTTGAACCTGTTTGTAATGAGTACCCTGTGGATCCTGATCGTCCTCCTGTTAACAATTTACGAGGTCGTATGAATAGGCCAATCTCCCAGAGGGCTAGGACAAGACAACTTCCTACTGATCCACCACCCCGGACAATGTACCCCATCACTCATGAGGAATATGTCAGGCAGTTTGGGCCCCTTCCTGCTGGATGCCCTAGAATCGGCCCACTTTCTCTCTCAACTCGGCATCCCAATGTTCATAAGATAGAGCGCAATACAGCCCATGCCTTAACGACATATCACGAAAGTGGATCCTTAAGAGGGGTAGTTCTACTAACACCCACAGTGCCTTTTGTCAACCACACCCCGAGATTTCTGTACCACTATGCCCCACCAAGTGCAACTCAAGGAGTTCCAGCTAGGTATATCTTGATCGAGCGGTCTTACTGCAAACCCTTCGAAGTCAACGGAAGGATCATATACGTTACAACCCATCGATATCCCCCTATCAGGAGCCTCCCAGAAGAACTACCTGATATCTATGTACAAATACAGCAAATGTAATATTTTTGCAAATGAATTTATTTTAGTTAATAAAGTAAAGACTGTGAATGAAACATTCTCGACTGCTGTTCTTGAAAAACTTTGTGGAGATCGCCAAAATTGTTTAGTTCTAAGGGTTTACCAAGAATAACTTCCACTTATCATCCGAGGCTTTCTGTTGTATTTTCTTGCGAATGGAATACTGTGAAAGAGGGTGCAAACCTAAAGTCAAAGGCCTCCTTACCCAGGAAAGATGGGGGTTTGGATGGTCCGCGGTTTAGTATATAATAAGAACTTCTGGTAGACTCAAAGGTGCCGATCTAGTCCCAGGCGAGTGGCCTTCAAAGTTGAAGCCAAGTTTTTACTCTCACATACAAATGCGTATGGGAATTTTTCTGCACTCGTGACCGTTACACGATATATGCCAAAATTGAGTTGAGCCTTGTGTATAAGAAGGTGAGAAGTGTAAGCTGAGTTTCTCATCAATTTGTGAGTCAAATTGATCAAACAGCTCCATATAAAAAAGACACTTCACCGAGGGCTAGGCGCCGATACGTGCATGTAACTGTTTCCAAATAATTTGTAGTAGCTTCTAGGACCAACTACAGCCATTGCCTAACCCCCATCTAGGACGCACTCGATAGGTACCCCAACCACAGCGGAATATGGTCGATTCCAAACATCATTCGCGGCGTTGGTTGCCAACCTAGGTGTCCTAGGCTCGCGATTCCGACAGGGATAAGAAGTTGAAAGAACTTCCAATTATTTAGGCGTTGTTTGTCCGTCTATTTGAGCTTTGGGATTCAAACGGTTAAATGTGTTGTTTCAGGGTTTTTGAAGTGTAATGTGCTGTGCTTAATCACATTCTTAACAGTTTCCCACTAAGCCGTCTCTCGGATTAAGACATAGGTCTGTCCAGGACATTACAATCCGAAAATCCTAAGGCAGCATGTTTAACCGTTTGGCTCTAATGGTGTCTACACACTAGAAGCAATTTTCGTCAAAAATTGCCTTTTTTAAAAAAAATCTTATGTTTCGGCTTACAAGGATAGGGGAGAATTTCTTTAAAACGGCATTTTATAAAAAAAATTGCTCCTAGTAGAGGCTATAAGACCTAATACCAACGTATAAAGAGAGCCTAGATATTTGAAAGTTCATTCTACTGTTTATCCCTTTTGAGTTTTCGGGTCTGTCTATGACACCTAAGTTGGCAGTCAACACCTGCCGATGCTCTGACGTTTCAGGAAGATGTTAGCTGTAGATCCCAAAGATTTTCCTAAAGTTGCGAATGATGTTTAGTATCTACCATGTACCCGAGTGGTTGGGGTGCCTGTCGAGTATGTCCTAGGTGGGGGTGATATTCTGGGGATGTTATTCTACAACATAGTGAAAGCTAAGGCCTACACTTAACGTGTTCTTGAGGCAAATGATAGAGTAGTCTCTTGTTTGCAGGAGTCATCTAACATGTGAGACCCTTTATAACAATAAGTATTTTTTGGAGAAGGTATAGGTCATTCTCGCTCAATCGGCTTATAGTTTTTTATGAATTCGTTTTAGGATTTGTAGATAGTGAGTATTTACTAAAAACTGATTTTCTGACTAGACATTGCTTATAATTTCATTGTCTAGGCTCCAACCCATACCTTTAATTTAGAAGGCCGCCAAATTTTGCGCCTGTCGATCTTCCGCCACTCCAGAAAAATATTCGCGGTAGATCCAAATGCAAATATTCCCTTGAAATAGCGAAGATATTTGGGATCGACCATGAGCCTGTGTGATTGAGATGGTTCAGATAGCTATCGAGTACGTCCCAGGTGGCGGTTAGGTGCCTAGTGTATTATTATTAATCGTATCGGAATACTTTGTTACAATATAATCATGTTATATTTCTGTTGTATTCCGTGGTGGAAGAATCCACTAAGTCCATGTGTAGATCGCCCATAGGAGCGCCTCCCAAGAAGCAATATTTTCTCAATATAGTCTTGTAGAATTCCCCATGTAAGGCATTATAGAACCAAAAATCCTTTTATTTGTTTATAACGCTCCTGGTCCCATCACTGAGATTACTACAAGTAAAGTGGCGCACTATTAAACATCTTAAGAGCTTCTATAGGAATTTCAACAGAAAATTCTCACTTTAAGTCTTTTAAAAGTGCACTAAAAGACTTGTTTAATACTTGGTTCTATAAGGCAGCTATTTTGCTTCTTGGGCTTCCCCGTAGTGTGGATGCTTCTTCCATGCTCCCAGAGTTTTCTTATTTGTGGACAGAAGCGGTGCATTATGTTACGTTTTATCACAATGAAAATGTCTTTTTTGACATTCAGTTGTTTGCACCGGGCGGGACTCGAACTCACAACTTTGAGAGTCGAGTCAAAGATCTCGTCCGCCCAAAACCCAACGGTCTTGCCTATTGCGCCACTGAGATCCCAGTCTAGTGCATAAGGATCCAAATAGACTTTAACCGATCCTCAGAATATTTAGCCTGTAAAATTTCTTAGTGAAGTCCAAACAGTCGTACACTGAAGGCTTAGCAACAACGATTAGTGGTTATTTGCATAAATTTCCTTTTCTAATATATTACGGCAAAATTTTAATAACCAAATATTCTCGAGAATTAGGCTGGGTCTAGTCAGATCCTAAGGATCGTTGGGGCTAGAAGATTTGCAGGGAGCTAGCCTGTCTTCACTCCTAACGAAAGCATTTTTTAAGAAAACTATACCAATAACGGTTTAGATATTGTGGTATCGGTCGGTATCGGGTGGTGAGCTTTGAGGGTGTTATAGCGATGACTAACCTTGAAGTCACGATAACCTTGAAATGCTCACTAGAGGGAAGGTTTGAATTCCGATGATTCCGATCGGTTCCCCCGGTTCCCTAGTCAGTCTTTAAGAGCGGCAGCATGGAATGGTAATTGGGGCTCCGTTCCGGGGGCTAGCGAAGCAGCGTGTTCCAGCATATTTAGTGTTGGCCTGTATAGCAATTATTACTACACAGCTCTCTCCGATATTCGGCTGACGTGGGGACAAAATGACATTTGGATTTTTTGAATCTGGTCAACGTATTTTTTTTTATTTTACGCTGTGTGAATTTATTTTCTGTCGGAAAACAACAGAATTTTCTTTGTGGTGCACTTATGTTTCGTTTTGTACCACAATTAAGTATCAAAGGTTTTAATAAAGTGAAAATAACATTTTAATTTATACTGAAAAAGCTGCATGTTTCGTAAAAAAGTTTGAATTCATCAACCGTCAGTGATTAGCAGCTGTCAGCCGGATATCGAAGTGCCGGATATCGGAGAAAGCTGTGTACAAGTGATCCAATCGATCCAAACTCCAAACTATAAACAGGAATAGAGAAGAGAGGATATTTTGAATAGAGCATTTTGACACTTCCCTTCTCAAAGTATGCAATATGAAATTGCAACGAAATGTATTAGCACTGTTTTTTATTTTTTAAAATTGGTATTGATATTTTTTAATCGTGTTTGTCAGTATTACTGTACTGGACAATAGACCGTTTCCTGAATAAGTGGTTAAAGTGATTTGGATTTCTGTAAATTTAAAAAAGCGAAATTTAAACAGGTTAAATCGATAATAAATTAATGCATCAATATGATTAATTTAAGTAAATATTAAAATTATTTTGTAAACTAATTATTTCTGGTTATAACAGAAAATGGTAGATGAAGGGAACTCTTTTGAAATTGGGAAACGTGAGCATATTTCCTATTTAAAAAATATATTGCATTTTCAACAATTTGTCATACATTCTCTCTCAATTTACATCAAAAGGAAAATTTCTCAATCAAGTGAATTCCCTAGAACAAGTAATTTGCGAATATTTATTGGAGACACGATGGAAAGTTGTCAGGAGTTGCAGCGCAAGAGCAATCTGCAAGAACATGCATCCCTATTAGTCTTCTGTGTAAAATTGGGTGTGAGATGATTGTACTCACTTAATTAGAATTCTAGATCCCTGCATTTTAATCTCAAACTTCTGTATGCTTGTATCCCCATTCTCTATGGAGCGATAAATTAAGGATGTTTAGAATGCTCTCTACACTCCAGAACACTTGGAGATCATTTCTCTGAGAAGATTTCTGTGGCATTGTCTCAGAATTTTTTTGGATTTTTCTGTGAAATTTTTTGGAAACATTTCAATAATTTCCAATGCCTCGAGAAGTTGAACTTCCGTTTCTTGAAAATTTAACTGGACGTACTCTAAATTAGCGGAAGCCATGCTGCTGAGAAAGCACCAAGATGGACTTCCCGCTTCCTTTGAGGCGTCTGTGAGATTATGAATTTGCTTTTTGGCTTGGGGAAGATATTCCGGAAGCCTCATGATCATAATTTTATAGATGTGATAGGTGATGATGGCTGTCTCAAGAGGATGTCGTGCAAAGAGCAATAGATTCTCGAGCTTTTTGATTCTCCTTTTGTACGTGAAATCCAGCAAGTTTGTCACCTTTGAGGGCTTTGTAGGGATTTTTAGTAGATGGTACATGTCTGCATTCTTCCCACCTGCAATTTCCTCTTCAATCAAATTCCGTATGTATGCCTGACCAGCTGCCTCTAGCACATTCTCAACAAACTCTCCCATGCCCGGAAATGATTTCTCCGGTATTCCCGAATAAAATGGATAAACGACATCTTCTATGTACTTCTGCAATTTCCTTGGTGTCTCATTCACTTTTGTTACCATCTTTGCTGCTATTCTTTTTGCTTTTACACGATTTATCACCTGCAATTGCTTCTGGAGAATGTCAATGGCTCTCATTTTGGCATTGGTTGTGAGGAATCTCTGTGCTTGGTGATAATAGAGAGGTGTTCTTTGATGCATCTGCCATTTCCACGAATCACACTTTTTGAGGGTGTCCTTTAGCACTAAATGGACCTTTTTATTGGCTTCTTTCGTGTGTTGAGGACTTCTCCTGTCTTTAATATCCAGCTTTTTGTCCTTCAGAAGGTACTCAATGAACTCCACATCTTGAGAAATTTGCTGCAAGTATTTCTGGTCAGTAGCTCTCTTGAGAATAAGCATTCTTTTCCTCTCCAAAGGATTAAGCACTTCCTCTTCTTTGTTCGGATCATGGAGCTTGTTGAAAGTCTCACAGGGTCCTTCATTTACTTTTCCACTGGTCTTATTCTCTTCAAGCAAATATCTTGAAGCTTTGGAGATTTTTTCGTGGGCTTCCCTACCTACATTTTGCTGAAGAGTTTGGTCAATAGTTCGTGTCCAGGAAGTTGCATCTCTGAAATTCCCTGTAGCTGCTTCAATGGCAGCTTCTGGAAATTTTCCTTGCTGATACAGACCATTTACGAGGACATTCCAGCATTCACCGTACCTTGGGAGGTGGCTTCGAGAATTTTTAACAGCATCAACAGCTTTGTCCACTTGACCTGTCCTATCCCAATCCCTGAACTTTTCCTGAATTCTTCGACTCAAGGTAAAACGATTAATTTTTTCGGAGTTCTCTTCCATATTATTTTTGAATCGAACTCGGGATTTTGTTGTCTCACTGGATAATATGATTTGTCTATTGATTTCCAGGAATCCTATGACCTCCATGGGGGTATCTGAGATATCCATGGCAGTCTTCATAAAAGGTCAAAGGGGTGCTGGTCTAATTATTGCACAGCATAATATGGATGCCAAAGCCTACACTTATCGTGTTCTTGTGGCAAATGATAGAGCAGTTTCCACCCTAGATATGATTCGATTGAATTTGTTGTAAATAAAGAAGAGCTTTGATCCTTTGTTTAATTGATTTCAATAGTCAGCTAACATGTGAGATTCTTCACAATCATAGTATTTTTTGGTGAAGGTAAGGTCAGTCCAACCCATACCTTTAATTTAGAAGGTCGCTAAATCTTGTTCAGAGTTGACCTTAGATTTATAGTTATATTACTAAATTTCTCTATTTGCTTATTTAGGCATCAAGCATTAAGAGCAAATGATCCATTGGATTTTAAGATGCTCTATTTTTTGTAATTTAGGATTCAGGAATATTAGAGAACTAATCTAAATATACAGTTTGAAACTAGTGTTAAAATGTATTTGATTTTTCCAGACCCAGGCCATTGAGGTTCAAAAAATTCTTAAGGTCAAATGAAAAATCTAGTACATTCTTACAAATCTTTTTTTTTTATTAAGGCAGATTGGGGAAAAAATAGTTAGCACATGAAATTTTTCGTTACGTATAATTCACAAAAAATGTTTGTATCAGGTTAATAAATATTTGAAAGCATAGAAAGTGATTTGTTTACTCTGATAAAATTATAGTTTCCTCAATATTCTTCTAAGATAAACTATAAAACCCCAATACGTAATACCATTACTGACTAATTTTTCCCCAGTCTCCCCTACTAGCTTATAATCTACTAGCTTATACTACTAATATAAAATAAATCGCAGTGAAATTAAACTCAAAAAATCGAGCATTTCACAATTTTTTTTCGTCAATATATTATATTTAATGGAGCAATTTTATATAACAGCGCACTCAATGTATTGTACTGTATTGTATTTATCGGCTACCATTTGGCTTAATGGGTCAGGTGGTAGAGCACTAGGTCTATGGTGCAAGTATCCCGGGTTCGAATCCCCTTTAGATCACCAGGATTTTTTCCGATAAATGTGTTCGAATTGCACCCAGAGAGGTTCACTGCACTTGATTCCACGAGGCATGGAACCGCCAACCCTATCCCTGTATAAGACAATAATTATAATGAATGTCAAAAAAACACTGTAATAGACCGTTTTTTTACCTGAATTACCTATTAAATTAATTACCTAAAGAGACAGAGAACAGAATTTAATAATGAATGTTTCAAACTCCCCTTGCGACAAATCCTAAGCTCCTCTATGGAACATTATGCCATTATTATTATTATAATAATTTTACATAACAGATTTTTAATTACAAATTAAAAATTAAATTTTACATTTATTTAAAAAATTTATTATCAACTGAAAACCATTTACACTTCAGAACTCTGAGACCTCTCACATAAAACCACTTTTATAAACTATTTGTTGAGAAAATAATTATTTTAGAGGGTTTTAACTTTTAACCCTAAGAAAACGCTACAAGATATTGTTGAAGCCCCTCTTATAAATTAGAAAAAAATAGATAGGTTCAATGGCCCAAATAGCAATTTGGAGTAAGATTACCGTTGGATGTATGTATTCTGGATTCCAAAATCGGTTTCTATAACGGTCGTCAGAGAGTCGAATAACAGTAAGTGGGGAATAATATGACGGTAATTACGGAAGTCATTTGGCGTTAGAATAACTCTGAAATTACCCGCCTACGACTAAAATATGACGCCGATTTCCAGTAACTTCCAGTGTTCCTATAAAAAATCTTTCCCTCACTGGGTATATCTGAGGGGTAATTTAACTTATCAAATGGCAAATAGAACTATTCAGTTCTGTAAATTCGCAAAGTAATTGATATTTTCGTGTGTTTTCTCAACAATATTATAGTGTGCATTGGGAGGAAAAGCTCCCCCGGTAGAGATGTGTGTTGTGATTCGAAAAAGTACAGTGCCGACAGGAATTAAGTAAAAATTAGGCAATTTTTTTCATGATAAATACACAAACATTTTTCTGTAAAATGAAATTTTGTGGTTCAGAAGTTTGCTCCAGTTTCTGTAGTGTCCTGCGATTAAAATTTAGTGTCGAAAAGACCTATTTAGTGAAAATTAAAAAAAAAAATTTTTGTGTTGTTGCTATTCAGTTGGAAAATTTTCAACATGTCGGATGCCTCATTCAGCAATAGTCGAATGTCAAAAATCTTCGCAAATGCGAGTAGTGAATTAGGGGAAAAATAGAAAAATTTACGTAGAACGTAATAGAAAACGACAGAAAATGTGCTGAATTGTTGAGAAAATAGTGTCTATGGTGGTAGTGCAATACAAAGTTGTGAAGTATCCTTAATGTCTTCTTTCAAAGTGCGTACGTCGATTTCGTATCTATGCGGTAGGGAAGGACGCCAAAAGCATTATTTTTGGCGCGTCATTTTTTCTACGGAAAAAGACCGTCGTTTGGAGTCGCTTTTGTTACCGCATGGCAGAGTAAACTTTAGAACCGTAAAATAACGATAATACTACTAATTCAATCTTGAGTAATGCTGTGACCAAAATACGACGCGAATACGTCTAATTTTTAAGATTCCAAATAGGAGTAATCTTTTTGACCATTTCTTGTACACCAAAAACCAGTCATATTTGAGTAAGAGTAATTTTTGAGGATTGGGGGGTTATTCATAAGCAATTAGACTGTCTTCAGACTAGAGGTTTAGCCTAGTTCCGAAAGGTCTCAAAATGTTAAAGAACAAAAAATTGACTTGGTTCTTTAGAATCTATTAAATTATTTTCCTTTAACTATGCAATTCGAAGTCAAAAGTTTATGAAAAATTTGAATGATAAGAAATTAGAGAAGTTAAGCTATATGGCTGAGCCTTAGGTATGAAGCAGATATTAGAATGGCGCGAGTTTCTGGTTTTCCAAAAAAAAAAAATGGATTCCTCGGGTTCCCTGAAAAAAATATATGGGTTCTTCATGTGTTCCGTGAAAATTGTATGGGTTTCCCGGGCTTCCTGAAAATCTATAGGGGTTTCTCGTGAGCTTCCTGAAAATTGTAAGGGTTCCCCGAGTTCCCGGAGGTTTCCCTAAAAATGTAAGGGTTCCTCGAGAGTTTCCTGAAAAAAGTATGGGCTCTCTGACTGAGTTCCTCGTGGTTTTCCTGTCCAGATTGGCTCGAATTCCCCGAAATAAGTTATCTCTGGAGGAGTTACAGAGAAATGGAAAGAAAAATACTGCTTTGTTTATACACTAGGGAAAATATGGATAGGTGGGCCTTCAATAATAATTGATAAAAAACTTCAATTATTGAAGAGAATTATTGAAGAAAATGCCTACATACAGGAACCAATTTATTTCAATGTTGACATTTTGTTTCATTTCTCGAGTATCCTAGTTGTAGTAGTTTAGCTGTTGGAAAAGCATAGAAAGTGTTTATTGAAGTTCATTGGGATAGTGTTTAGTGAATATTAGTGGAAAATATTCTAAAAGTACGAAGGAGGAGTGTTTTCTAGAGATGTTGTTCGCGTTGTTCATAGTGATATTCAACCAAATTTTACTAGAAGTTTTCTCTCATTTTTTTTTTAAATTATTGGTAGTAATCCCTCCTGTGCATCACTGAAGAGTTGTTTAATACTGTGATATCATATTCCAATTTTCAAAATGATCCGACACATATCCGGGCGACAATGAAGTTTTTCAGAACTTCGAAACATTGAAACATAACCTCAAACTTTGTTTTGATAAACAATTTTTGATGTTTGTGCAAAAAAAATAGTTTTTAGAAAAGTGTTCAGGAGCAGAAGAATCCTGTAATCCAGAAGAGTGAAAACCTTAGTGGGATGTGTCTTTCTTCAAAACTGGATCGGATACCTTTTCTCCTATTTTTTTAACTTTCATCAAAATTCACTGAATACATCCCAATGTACTTCACTAAATAATTATCAAATGTTCTGCAGCAGAAAATTATCGAATTTACGTGAAAACTGAAGTTATGGAATTATGATAAGGAAGATTTTCTTCAATATTTCTTCCTTTTCTTCCATATTCCGCTTCAATAATATTATAGAAGAATTATATTGAAGTAATTTGTCTCAGTGTGTAGGGGTAAACAATATTGAAATACAATATGGATGAAAAACCATCTATATTGAAACGAATATTGAAGAAATTGCCTACACACTTCTTCTTCAATATTTTCTTCAATATTCCAAAGTTATGTCCATATATTTTGTTAATGTGTAGACGATTTTCATCCATGTTAGATATTGATTGCGAATATTGATGAAAATTTTTCCTAGAGTATAGACAGCTTAATTCACATCGATTTATGGAAAGAATTTGAAAACCCAAAGTCCACATTTCCTACCGTTTGACTAATAGACCACAGAAACAGTGAACGAGATTGAAATTTGTGCAATAATTCAATTTAATTTTTACTATGTAATTTGACACAAATTCTAACACTTAATCATTTTCACTTTCACTCTTCACACCACTTTTATAAAGTAAAATAAATGTTTAAACCTTCAAGTTGATAAAACTTCTTGAGAATTTTTTATATTGTCCCTTTTAAGTTGCTTGCATTTTAATTAAATCTACTGTAATACAGCGGATAGTGATAAAAATCTTAGTTTTATATTGAGTGAACGACGCACTTTACTTCAAAGAATTCCGCCAGGAAGGAAGTCGGCGATAGAATCATTGAGATACAAATTTAATTGTATATATCGATGGAAAACTCAAATTTAATATTTTCACTGTTCATTCGTCTCTTCCATTAATTGATTCAATTATCCAACTTCGATAGGATGATATCCTTGTGAAGACATCTCCGAAGTTTTTGGCACATGGAACTCCCCAGCTAACAATGCCCACGAGTTCATTGCCCAGAATCAACGGAGATCCAGAATCACCCATGCAGGCTCCAGCATTCTCCCGGATAGCGCAGATATTGCCCTGTCGGATGGGAGGAGAATAGATATCCTCGCTGTGCCTCTCGATGCATTCCTCATTAGACATTGTGACCATTGGGAGTGCCTGGAGTGTACGAGACACGCTGCCTGGGTACACCTGCTGACCCCAACCAGTCAGCAATGCCTCAACACCTTCTGGAATAAATCTCTCACTGAGTAGAGCTGGCTGGACAAAGTCATTGAAGATGATGGATGTATCAGTCTTCAGCAATGCTATGTCATCTGTCAAGGTATGAGCATCAAAATTGGGATGTCTAAAGACATAGCCCACCCGATGACTAAGTCCTCCATTGACTGAGAGAGATCCCACCGCGGCTTGAAATTCTTTGGGCTTCTTGCCAAGTGTGCAATGTCCAGCAGTGACAATCCAAGTTCCCGTGAGAATTGCTCCTCCGCAGAAATGCTGATTCATTAGAGTTCTCAGGGATACCTGATATCTTCCCTCATCAGCTTTAGCATCCTGACCACCAACAATTCTCTGTAGGTTTCGAGCCGACACTCCTGCAACTACAACAGCCAACAATAATGCTACTTTGAACATCTTTCACGCACAAAAAGAACCCTTTTGCTGCTTATTGCGTGATTCCAAAGCACTTTTATCATTGGCGTGGGAACCTTATCAGCTGGGGCTTTCAAGAAAGTTGTACAAGAAGTAAAGATGTCTAACGTGATTTTGCAATTAATTGCTAACATGAAAATTTAATTTGTCTGACGCCAAAAAGCCTGGCGAAACCACAATATTCATCCATTCAGAAATAGAAAATCAGAAAAGCAATAACGGCCTTTGCGATAAGGTATCATGGTATCAATTTTGAGATTTATTCAAATCAAATTATTCCCAGCAATAAAACGGTGCGATGGTGGCACAAGACCCAAGGAAAATCCAAACTCAAATTCCCACAATTTTATCAGCATTTTATCTGATAATACCACAAATTTAACACCCAGTGGGGCTGTGAACATCAATGGTCCGTGTGATGCAACTCTATCAAGCTTTTCTCATCTGATATTTAATTTTACAGTCAATTGCGCATTGTTCTGGTTTTCCCTGGGAATGTCCTATGGTTTGAGTGATGATTTTCTAAAATTAAACCATTTGAAATGCTTTCACAGAAAAAGTGCTTAAAAGATATTTATTGGAATTTAATCTTTAAAGGTCGAAGAATCTGGCCAAAATTAATTGTTCAAGAGGTATTTAAAGACATCATTAACTTTGCTCGAAAAATAATATTAGGACGAATCGATTAGGATAGCTATCCTTGGTTTTTTTTGGCGATCTCCAGAATAAGACTGTGTAAAGGTTTTTCCGTGTCGTCAGTTCAATTTTTCGTGACCGTATAGGGTTGGGGCATTACTTATGGCCTGGTTCATACTTACGGTCTTCCCAATCAAGTTTTGTTGCAAAATGATTTCCGCGAGGAAGCCATAAGTAGGGACTTCTGGCGACAAAACTTGATTGAGAAGACCGTAAGTATGAACCAGGCCATAAGTAATGCTCCAACCCTATACGGTCACGAAAAATAGAACTGACGACGCGGAAGAACCTTTACACAGTTTTATTCTGAGGATCGCCAACAAATCTAAGATAGTTATCATCCTAATCGATTCGTCCTAATATTATTTTTCGAGCAAAGTTAAATGATGTCTTTAAATACCTCTTAAACAATTAACTTTAGCCATGTCTACACACGGACAGGCTATGCCTCAATCTTATGCATGAAAGTTTTTTTCATTGGAAGATGGGTATACCCTCAGAGATAGATGAATAACGCATTACGATCGAGTATCAAATCAATTTATTTATACAGTAGAAAAATACAAAATTATTCACTCAATATTATTTATAAATTTAAACGAATTTAGAAATTTTTAAGGTCACTTTGAAATCAAACGCTCTGCTGCCTAGTCCTTTTTCAGTTACTCATGGTCTGGAGGATCCAGGATCGATGGGAGGAGACTCTAGTGTAGACATCCGGGTAGGACATGGCACACCGGACTCCTAAAATGTAGGAGACATTGTAAATTGCTCAAATAATTTTTCAGTATTGTAAGATTTACCCCAAGAAACTATTCCAATAACAGAATTTGCCAAGTTTAGAGGTCCACCGGCATCTCCGTAGCAGATACCCTCATCAGTACGGGTAAAGGTGCAGATGGTACTATCAAAGATTAGATCAGCATTGGCCGGTGGAAGTCGGGCTTTGCACTCATCGTTGGTCAATGTACCCAAATTAACCCATTGCAGTGTATTAGGAGTAGGTCCGTTTTCTGAAGTACGACCCCAACCCGATGCAATAGCAATAACCGCTCCTCCGATGTAGCCAGAACCCACAGAAATGGGCTGTATCAGAGCCGAATAGACAATTTGATCGCGAGTTTTTGCAAGGCCAACATCATTTAACATGGTATTATCATTGAATTGGGGATGGAGCACCAGGTCATCAAGGGCGTATCTGATTGAGTCTGTAAGCAGGTGAGAACCCACAAAAGCATTCACAGATGTTGCACTTCGGCCTGAGATGCAATGGGCGGCTGTAAGTATCCAAAAATCACCCACAATGGCACCTCCGCAGAAATGTATACTGGAAAGAGTTCTTAGGGACACTTGATAGGGAAACTGTCCCCTGGATGCATTGCTACCACCTACAATGTATTCATCCTTGTAGTTCAACTTGTTTATGGGTACATCTATAAGAAACAAAACCGAACTTTAATTTCTATTTTGGTAAAAACTTCCGACTCATACTTCGTGCCACAGACGTTGCCAAGAGGCCAAAGAAAAGCACAAGAAAGCCCGTATATCGCATTCTCATCACTCTCATGAAAGCACTGAAAAGCGCGCCACAGCCAGAGTGCTTTTATATACATGTGGCCAATCAAATGATATAAATTTGCTGAGACGATAAACTCCATGCTTATCTAGCCGTTTAAACCTAATCGAATTCAACACATTTGAATCGCACGATAAGACACGAAAACAATGTGTTGGGAGGCTATAAATTTCATTCTTCTGGGTTTTTTTTCTTAAACAGAAGCGGATTCTGGGTGGCTAAATTATAGTCGATTTGTCTATCAAGGTACAATGACTAAAAAGTACATGTACAATCCAAATAAAGTGATAATTTATATAATTTACTCACTGCACAATTTTAAATGTAGCATAAAGTTAATAATATCAGAGAATCTTATTTCGAAGAACACATAGCAAGAAGAACACAGAAGAATTACTCTACCTTGACTAATCAGCTTATGCTTTGTACAACATTTTTTTATTGTCTTCTAAGAGGCTCAATGTTTAAATACAAAAGCTCTTAAGGTGCTTTCTTCTGATTTCCTTTCAAAGTCAATCGCCATTTACAAGTCACATTTTGAAGAATTGTGAAAGAGATGACAGAACGCCTAAACTTGTTCATCCCTTTCAATGAAAAAGGCATCAGAAACTTCAGAAATCCATGGAATGTAGCTTGAAAGACGAGTATAGACATCGGGATAGTTTGCGCCACAGGGAACTCCCCAAGACACCACTCCAATTTGCACATATCTCACATTATCCAGATTAGCCACAAGTGGAGAACCTGTGTCTCCTACGCACATTCCTGTACCCTTAATTGGTTGGGCACACATGGCTCCAGGATGAAGTTTAGCGGCGTTAGTAGTTGTGTGTAGAGTTGTGCAGAGTTCATTTCCGATAATGGTTACGGGAAGGTATTGAAGATTGTTGGCGTAAGCTCCTGGATACTAAAATTCAATAAATATTTAGCATAACTCTCAAAACACTAAAATCAACCCCCTGGCAAGTTGCCTGAAATTTGAAGCCACTTTCTCATATTTAGATTTAAATTTATATGGGAATTTTTTTGCACTCGCGACCGTTACGCTAAATATCCAAAAGATGAGAAGTTCTTCCGTATTAAAAAATACCTTACCGTATGAAGGGATAAATATACTAAATTTTTGTTTAAATACATTTTTTCCTCGGAGCACTGTGAGTTGATTCCGAGATCAATTTAGGAATTGGCTTCAAATAACTCCATGTGAAAAGGGCAACTTGCCAGACGCGTGACTAAAATTATTCCTCTGTACTGACCGCTAAGGTACCCCAACCAGAAGCAATTGCTGGGATTTCAGTTACAATCTCAGTTGTTGCAATCTTGATGGGTTTGATAAAGTCAGTGAATATGATTAAGGTATCAGTTTTCATCATTCCAATATCATGCTGAAACTGCCTAGAATTGTAGTCAGGATGGACTACAATATTTTGTAGGCCATAGCGAACGCCACCAAGGCTTACAAGGTGACTACCAACAACAGCTGTTGTTACTCCTGGTTCCTTGTCATGAGCACAGTAAGCCGAAGATAGAATCCAGGAAGAACTAACAATAGAACCTCCACAATTATGAATCTCATCGACTGTCTGAATAGACACTTGATAGGGAAATTGACCAGGGGCTGCACTGTATCCCCCAACGATTCTTCCCTCGGGATCAACTTCAGGAACAACTGCGCATTCTGGAATTACAAATCAATACATAGGTCTAGCAAATAAAAATATATATTTTTTCTTACCTGCAATAAGTGGAAGCAGAAAAACCAGGAAAAACTTGGGAACAGACATTCTTTTAGTGATTAACTTAACAAGGGAACAACGAATAATGAATGGGTATTCCTACTGTGCTAGGCATAAGAGGAGAACTTTGGCCTATCTAATCTCTTTTGTCAATTGCTTAAGAGATCTATAACTTTAGATTGGCTACTTCCTCAGATAGCAAAAATTTATTGAATCACTAGAATTTCTTATAACTTCCCGAAAAAAGAATGAATGATACTTCTGCTAGTTCTATAACCATGCAGTATAAGAGTGTTCAGGATAAAATAACTCTTATTATGCTTTGTAAGGAATAGTTCGTATTCACATAAAAGATTAAGTGAAGCTATATCTTACAATAATAGCGCTTATTCATTCGATAACACCGCGCTTTATCGTAAGAGATTAGTACTTAGCTTCAATTGTTTCTTAGCAGCTACTTCAGGAGCTCGGTGAAGTATAAAGACTTTTAGATTAAGCGCGCTTTTATTGAACTCAAGTTTCCATTTGGACAAGAAGCCAGTTGTAGTAGGTAGAAATTCTTGTAAAGACATCAGGGTGTTCCTGTCCACAGGGCCATATACCCCAGGAAGTTATTCCTATAGCCGTATTTCCAATAAATAAAACCCCTCCTGAATCTCCACTGCACATTCCTTGCCCTGGTGGTGTCAATGTGCAAATCATATTATCTTGAAGGATCTCTGCATCAATCCCAGGTAATCTCTCGTAACACTCTTCGTTAGTAATTGTGCTCTTGCTGAGCCATTGAAGAGTATCAGGAAAGGGATCATTTGGGCCGGTTCTTCCCCATCCACAAACCGTTGCAACAACGTCAGGTCCAATATACTGAGGACTTAAGTCCAACGGATAAACCGTGGATGAGAAGATAAGGGTATCCCTGGTCTGGAGGAGTGATATATCTCCCGCTTCGTCCAGGGGATAGAAATCCGGATGGTTGATAATACGATTTGTATAAACATTAGTGCCACCAGTACTAAGTTGTAGGGCTCCAACAATTATCCATGTGTTTTCTGGTGTCCGCGTCATTGTGCAATGAGCAGCTGATAAAATCCATCGATCTGTAATAATAGATCCACCACAGAAATGGACATTGCTTGTATTTCTCAAAGAAACCGCATGAGGAAATTGTCCAGGAGCAGCATTTTGACCACCAACAATAAAATTTTCAGAATTTTTATTTATATTTTGGTGATTATCTGGAGCTTCTGAAGAAGATAGTAAGACAAAATTAATTACAACCTGTACCATTCTAATATTTATACTTGTTAGACATTGCTTACCCGTGCAGAAGTTCCCTAAAACGCTAAACACAGAGAATATAAAAATTCCAATGAACATGGTGATGACTCAAAAAGAAATGCTACCATTGAGAATTTGATTCTACAATTTATATGGAAGGAGTTTCTGGACACCAAATCTTATCGAAAGCAGGGGACATTTTCTTATCAAGCAACAGGGCCTTTCAAAGCATTTCATTAATATGACTGTCCAATTCATTCAAATACTATAAGATAAGCAAAGTTTGCGTCAAAATTTCAGGGGAGTAAGACTTTTTTTTCAAATCTGAAAGAGAATTAAAAATTATATATAAATGAAATTGTATAAAAAAATAGGTTTAACAAAATTGGGAATAATCATTCAGAATACAAAATTTATTTCAATGACTGTCTTGTATAGTGACACCTTTAAAAAAATATTCGGGGCACAAAAAAGTTCCCGCTGTTTTTTTTTTGTAAAAATCCAAGTTTTATTAAAGTAAATTAGAAAATATTATTTCATTCAAAATATGGTCCCTTGCTTGCTACTTTTCTCCCATCTTTCAGGCAGAATACAGATAGGGTAAGTGTGCCAAATTTCGGCACAGTTGCATGCATGCGTCAAAGTCTTAAGTTTGAAATGTTAATATTTTAAATACAAATTGATTTTTTTTATTCTTTCTTCTGAAAGAGTGTTGCTTGGAACCTTGTAAAGAGTTTACCGTCTTTATTTACTCTAAAATCATTCTTAATGCATTTTAAAATGAATAAAAATGTAGATATAGCTTTGGTGGCCTATTTCGGCCACCTTCATTCTTATAGTTCCTTTCCCTTCCGGAATCCTTCCAAAGTCTTTTTAACATCTTCTCGTTTATCGAAGTTACATTTTTGTTATTTTATTGCATAGTATAAGCTCTATAATATGAAAAAACTAAAAATTCATGGAAATTTGAGGAATAAAAATGTGGCCGGAATTGCAAGCTGGCCGGAATTTGGTACACTTACCCTACCTCATCGAAAGAATGAGGTATCTTTTCCCTTTATCCCAGAGTCAACTCATTTCTGGGTGTCTTCGTAGGACTTGAAGTGCACACCAGCCAGGTCATAAGTCATCGTTCGGAATAAGTAGTAACCAGATGGAGGAATGTCCGGTGAATATGGCGGGTGGGGTAGGATTTCCCAATTCAATGTTTTCAAATAGTTTTTCACCGGGACTGCAACATGAGGCCGAGCGTTATCATGTTGCAGAATAACTTTCTCATGTCTTGATAATATTGGGGCCGTTTCTGCTTCAGAGCTCGGTTCAAATGCACCAATTCTTTTCGATAGACTTGTCTTGTAATGGTTTCATTGGGTTTTAGGAGCTCATGATACACTACTCCCTCCCGATCCCACCAAATACAAAGCATGTGCTTGGAACCGTGAATTGTGAATATTCGGCTTTACCACCGATACTGCTTTGTGCCCGGGCTTGCTCCATGATTTTTTTTTGCGCTTCGGATTGTCGTAATGTATCCACTTTTCATCGCCAGTTACAATGCAACACAAAAAAACCTTTCTTTTTGAGTCGTTAAAGCAGTTCTCGACACGTGAAAAAACGGAACTTGACGTCCCTTGGATTCAATTCGAAAGTCACCCTACTTCCTTGCTTTTGAATCATTCCTAGGACCTTTAGGCGTTTTGAAATAGCTTGCTGAGTCACTCCCAATGATTTTTCAAGTTCCTATTGCGTCTGGCACGCATCGTCATCGAGAAAGTCTTCCAGTTTGATCCAGAACGAGATTTGTCATTGACGTCAAAGTTATTATTTTTGAAGCGTTCAAACCAAACTCTGCATGTTGTTTCTGACGAAGCATAGTCGCCGGAAGTCTCTACAAGATTTCCATGTGATGTAGTTTATGTAGTCTTAATCATGTTTCCTTTTCGACAAATTTCTGGATACCTTCTTCTTAAACTTTTTTGAAGGAGTCGTCTATCAATGCCTATGTCTAAGGCAATAAGATGTCCCTACCAGTGCTTGAACACCTTAGCACTAAAAGTGAACCTACTCGTGTCTCACCCTTACATTGTAATGAATTGTGGTTGCGATACCCCACTAGAGGAAAGCCAATCAATTTTTAAAATTGGAAAGGACTATCGTTGTAATCGCGACAAGAGTTGAAGTCTTACATTAGCATGAGTAAATGTGCCTTATTCTCAAAAAGTGAATAACCACTGACTATGGTCCATTTTTGTTTTAACCCTTTTATAAGGTCATCGCATTAGAGTTTTAAAAATTGCGTTGATAAAATAAAATTAATTAAATAACGATAAGCATATGAGTAAAGTTCTCATTTTTTTGCAGTAAATTAAGAATCCGCGATGACATAATTAGGATTTGGATATAATCACAGCGAACAGACTGGGCTTTTCTACATGTCCATTGCTTTTTTACGCCTTCATTGCTTTTTTACACGTGGAAAAAATATTCAAAAAATTGCAGCACCAAAACAATATTTCCACTAATGTGATGTTTCTTATGTTTTATAAGACAATATTCTTTGAAAAGAAAATTATTTATTAGTAAAATTTTCCAAATCTAAACACCTCGAATCAAGAGCGAAAAGCAATTGACCGGTCAATTGCTCTTTTCTCAAGGTACTTGTAATCGGGAAATTTTACTAATATATCATTTTCTTTTCAAAGAATATTATCTTATAAAACATAAGAAACATCAAATTAGTGGAAAAATTGTTTTGGTGCTGCAATTTTTTGAATATTTTTTCCACGTGCAAAAAAGCAATGAAGGCGTAAAATAGCAATGACCATGTAGAAAAGCCCAGTCTGTTCGCTGTGAATATATAAATTTTTTATTTTCAACAAACTCGAGGCACTTATGAGGACTCAGTTTCCGAATCAAGGATTGAATCATGCTGTTGACTGAAGACAAATACAATAGGGGAAACTGGGGCACCACCAAACACGGGGTACCCCCAAACACTGCGATTTTTTAATCGGATATTCGACTTCAGAGGATAAGACCGATAGGAATTTATAGGCACTATAGGAATGCTTGTATACTGAAGGAATGGTCGAGATAGTCGAAGTAGTTTAGAAATAAAAATTAGTGTTTGGTGGTACCCCGTGTTTGGTGGTGCCCCAGTTTCCCCTAATAATGATTTTCTCTTTGGTATAGTGTGCAGTGAAGAAGACCGTTAGGTTATAGAGAATTCAGTGAAAATTCTGATAGAAAATAATTGTAAATATTTTTGATTTAAATATATTTATTCTACTTATGATTCCATTTGGACAAGAAGCCAGTTGTAGTAGGTAGAAATTCTTGTGTAGACATCAGGATATTCTTGTCCACAGGGAAATATTGCCCAGGAAGCTATACCTATAGCCGTATTTCCAATAAATAAAGCCCCCCCTGAATCCCCACTGCACACGCCTTGTCCTGGTGGTGTTAATCCACATATCATATTATCTTGAAGAATATGAGCATCATTCACAGGTAATCTCTCGTAACACTCTTCGTTAGTAATTGTGTTTTTATTCAGCCATTGAAGAGTGTCAGGAAAGGGATCATTTGTGCCGGTTCTTCCCCATCCAGAAACAGTTGTAACAACTCCAGGTCCGATGTATTGTGGATTTAAGTTAATAGGATAAACCGTGGATGAGAAGATAAGGGTATCCCTGGTCTCGAGGAGTGATATATCTCCCGCTTCGTCCAGGGGATAGAAATCCGGATGGTTGATAATACGATTTGTATAAACATTAGTGCCACCAGTACTAAGTTGTAGGGCTCCAACAATTATCCATGTGTTTTCTGGTGTCCGCGTCATTGTGCAATGAGCAGCTGATAAAATCCATCGATCTGTTATAATAGATCCACCACAAAAATGGGCATTGCTTGTATTTCTCAAAGAAACCGCATGAGGAAATTGTCCAGGAACAGCATTTTGACCACCAACAATAAAATTTTCAGAATGTCTCGTTACTTTTTGATGATTCTGTGGAACTGTAAGAAACATAATATTAATTGCTGATATTTATGTTTTGGAAAATATTTATTGGATACTGTTTACCCATGCAGAAAGTCCCTATAACTCCAAACACGAAGAATACAAATAATTTACGCAGCATTGTGGTTGTCGAAAAACAAATGGTACTGAGCACTAGATTGTACAACTTATATGTTATGGGTCCCTAGAGACGAAATCTTATCGGAAGCAGGGGATATTTTCTTATCAAGTAACAGGGCTTCCCAATATATGCCAATATGACTGGCCAGTTTTAAGATAAGCGATAAATTACGTCAATGCGTTAAGAAGTATTTTGATATTAATGATTGTTGTTGTGCTTTTAAACTTTCTGAAAGTGCACAATATGTCCAAGTTGTCTTGTCCCAAAAATTCGATTGAAGAATGAATGTCAGCGGGTTTGTCTGATTCAAAATCATAGTGAATAAAACAAATAATGAACTAATTTGATTTTTGGGCATTTTGTGGCGAAGTTTAGAATTGTTTTGCCAAAATCATTTCTTTTCTTAAATTGTTCAAACATAATTTTCATTTAGGGGGAATTGGGATACCTGTAAAATAGGGCTTTGTCTCTAATTTTTAATCGAACTAATACCGTGAATCTCTACAAACCACTTGTGAAGCTAGATTACATTATGATAAGCCTCAGTTTTATTTAAAAATATATGAAAAACTCAATTTTTAAGATATCTTAATTCAAATGTGCCCCATTTCCCCTAACTAAAATTTTATAACTCATCGTTTCTCGATCTAAGGGATAAGATCATGCTGTAGTAGTTATTTTGTAAATTGATAAAGTACATCCTTTTCTCAAAAACTTTGATTGTGAGTAGAATTGAAAATGATTTCGTTGTTAATGAAATTACTTGATGTACAGTGGTTTTTGCTATTGGTAGGGGAGGGTGGGGCAGTTTCACCCCTAAATTGCAAAATGGATTTTGGGACCATTTTGCAAAAAGATAATAAACAGAAGTAAAACTTTGTATATTCTGTGAATTACAATTGGGTTTAGGGTTAATAAAAATAATAACAATAATCCCTTAATTTCATTAGTCTATTGTGGGGAAATTCATTTTACTTGAGAGGCAGAATGTGTGAAAGTCCCCCATTGCGGGGTAATTTCAAGATAAATATGAGGCAATTTTTGAGAAAGATAAAACGTGTTTATAGGAAACTTGCGATACTAGAATTGATTGAAATTACTATTTTGAAGTCTTCTAATACTCTAAAACCTAAAAATATAATCAAACAAGAACTTTATAACAGAATTTGAGCACTAATTTATCATACAGAGAAAATAAAATATTGCCAAAGATTTCTAAGTGTATTTCTCATTAATTAAGCAATTTTCTTTGAATTTTTATACGAAAGAAATGTCTTTTGTAATGCTAAGCCAATTCTGTACATTGTTGGATCATTATAACGCCTTAGAACATGCCCTTTTTAGTATAACAGTATTATAATAGTATTTTAAAGACTTGAATTTTTATAATACTAAAAAAAATTACAATATCTTGGTGAAAACATTCAGAAAATATATTAAAACAATTAAATTCATCATTTTTAAGCACTTAAAAAACACTAAAAGATTATTTAAAAAAAAATTTATGAACTTTTAGTAAATACTATTTTCCATAATTTCGAAATTTATATACAAAATCAGCTACAAAACGTTTTCAATGATCATTTTAAGTTAATTTTGATTAAAAAAGTAAATTGTTAGACTCTGGAAACTTCTCCGTGTGCTTGCATGAAACTGCCCCTCGCGAACTTTCGGAACTCAAATGAAAATTGTCAGAAGCGCCTTAGATTTCATTCAATGCTAAATGCCTTATAATAATCATAAAACCACTAGTAAATTAATACAATAAAGTTACTTCGATAGATAAGTGCAATAGTTGAGAAATTGTTGAAAATAAAACATTACAAAAAGTTTCATTTTGATGCAGTTTTATAAAATCAATTACAGAATTCAAACGCGAAGCGTCACGAAATTAATTATTTTTATGAACATGGGTCTCGGTTATCTCTTCAATAACATAAAGGTTTTATCTCATTTCTTTCAAAGGTATAAGAAGAATATGCAAAAATTGAAACTGCCCCGTCGTTAAACTACCCCACCTTCCCCTATATAGTAAATATGATACTGAACAGTTGTGAGTTGTGCCAATACCTATATTGTTTAGAAATCTATGTCATAAATAAATTAATGATCTGTGATAATTTTTTCACAACAGGTATTTTTCTTACCCAATATTTCAGAGTCAAAACCTATCAAATAATCATTCATACTATCCAAAGTTTATTGTGTTATGGATTACTGATTTTCGAAATTTACTCTGGTCAGCTATCATTCCATGCTTTCGTAGCCTCAAAAATCTAATAGAGCCTCTAAAAAGAAAGTCCTACATTTTCTCCAATTTCTCATAGTTTTCTTTATCAAAACTCGAAAAATTAATTGTCAAGACATTAAATAATTAGTGATATTACACTGAAATTTTATTATTTTGAAATACTGGAAATGAATTTCAGTTTTTGACTATAAATGAAAGTGATTCTATTTTTTGTCAAAGCAGAACATCATTATTGACGCATTCTGAGTAAAAATATAGACTTTTTGCGGCCAGTACTGTGCTTTTTCGACGTAAGGCAATTACTTTAAGATTTCAAAAGTTAAATTTTTTATTCATACTAGAAAGAAGGTAACAAAAGTAAAAAAAACTTAAGTTTTCAGGAGTGATTCTATTTTTATGGCCGCCACTGTATAACAATCATTCGAAATAGTTATTGAATAAAAACAAGAAACTGAGACCGATCTCGATCGAGCTGATACTGCAGGAACATTTTCTGGAACCAGATCACTTGAAAAGTGAAACAGATCTCACGTAATCATTATAGATAATTGTGTCTCTGGTCCTCATTAGGGAAACATCATTTATCAGTGTTCTTGTACTGTAGTCAGGATGATTGATGATCTGAGAATTGAAAACATTAATCCCGCCATTTTGATCGACTCCTACGAAAATTCTGGTATTTTCAGGAGTTCGACCAATTGTGCAATGGAACACCACTGTAGCAATCCAGTGATCAGAAACGATAAATCCAGAACAAATGTGAGCATTACTCACTGACCGAATGGAAGGTACGAAGGGAAATTGCTCATGCTCATAGGAGCGACTGCTAAACCAAAAGTCGTCAGTTGGATCAGAAATTGTCGTAACTTTCTCATCACCTCATCAGCAGTTCTTGTACACTCTGTATATTTCCATGTTGTTAGAAGAAATGATGATTAAGCGATCAGAAAGTTACGACAATTACTCATCCAACTGACGGAGTCTTTTCATGAGAATACGTCAAAACTGCAAAAAGAATATTAAAAATGTAATATTAATCTTTCCAAAATAGTATATTTACTAAAAAAATCTTACACTTCGAATAGCATACTGCTAGAAACACCAGGAGAAGAAAACTTTGACGAAACATTTCAACTTGGTGCTATCCTGTTACTCAATGACTGCAATATCATCGAGAGTGTTCTTTTACACCATTTGACAAGAATTTTGGATTACAATCTTATATTCCAGAATATTTTATCAATGACATTTTTCTTGGAAAATATACTTCATAAATTTATAAATTAAAGCAGTAGGAATTCATACTTATCACGAAGAAATTTTCAAAAAACAATTGCGATATTTTCAAGAATTAATTCTGATACGCTAAGTTTGCAAGCTGTAAATCAATCTGATGGTAGAGTAATCTCAGTGTCAAAAAATATTCGACATAGACAAACAAAGACCGATGAAAACCTATGCAGCCGGATTCAAAATTTTAATACCTTTCAAAAAAAATCAAATTCAACCAAATCGATTAAAAAAAATAAGCTCACCAAAATGATTGACCTTTGACCTTTAACTTTGACTTCAGATATCCCCTACCTTATAAAACAAAAGAGGTAAAAAGTAAGTTATGTTATCGATAGGTGATGAAGAACTGACCCCGGCAGGAAGATTAAGATTTGTCTGTGGATCGGTTATATTCCTTTCGGAACCGCTGCACCCAGGTCACTTAGGGTGAAAAGAACGTCTATTGACACTTTAAGAATTCGTGTCAGCACCTATTGACACCCTACTCTGTACCACTTGGGATACGAAATTTGAACATCTCTGTTTATAGTAAAAGGTATATTACAGAAAAATGTTATATTACTTATATTTTACTAGATACATTAAATAATTTTCAACATTTTGGCAAAAGTGTCAATAGGGGTTCCCTGTCGAACAGACGTTCCTCCGATCCTATTTGGGCCCCTAATGCACTCCCCATTCTCCTGTTCTATCTTACTCCCAAGGCGGGTAAACCTGCTCTATATCACAGTGCTCTGTGTGCGTTCTGATACACTTAGTACAGCTTTTATATCACGGTAGACCAGCCTTGGTTTGTGGATCTGGGCAGTGAATGTGTATTTGTATTTGATTGAACTCTGCATGTCGAAAACTTATTTCCTATACCAAATACCAACCTCTCTTTTTTAGGCGGTTCATTGTCAATGCATTGGCATTACTTTTCCATTCATTCACTGGATGAATTCGAGACCAATACAACAGGTGAAAAGTTTGCAGCTGCCCAGTCTTGAACCCGAGACCTCACAGTCATAGAGCCACTGCGCTATCCACAGATCCACTGAGGTCTTGACCCCGGCACGAATATAACTACCCCTTTAAGCTTGCCTTGAACGTGTATAATTTTTTGTTGGGGACTCCCCCTAACATATGGGGAGACTATGCAGTATCTTAATAAAAATAAAATACTTAATAAAAAAAACGGTCAAATTTAAATATATGGAGATGGAGTCCTTTCCACATAGTTTTTTGTAAACTCCCATGGGTCTTCTACGTCAAAAAAATTGTAATTGAAATAGGCCCATAAGGCCGCAATAGAAAAAAGGCATGCAACAGCAAGGCGTGGCATTATCAAATTTTGATATTGTAATATACAAGACGAGGTTTCGGGGTAGACTAAACTAATTTATTCATCTCATGGCTTACATACAATACTGGTTGGGAAGCCTGGTCCCGTACCACTATTGTTCATCATTTAACAATATATATCAGATATGTAACTGAGATCATTCAAGATACCATTTAAAAGTCACGTTTGGCGTTTAGACTTAGACAATGAATTTAGCGAGTGGGTGTGGTTTTGTAGTGGGTGTGGCTCGACTATGAAAGACATAGCCATCTTATACGGGCTTCAGACCTAAGGCTTAGCCATATGGCTTAACTTCTCTAATATCTTATCAGTCGATTTTTGGAAAATTTTGACTTAGAATTGGATTATTAAGGACAAATGACCTATTACATGTTGAAAAATCAATAAAATCGGTTGCTGTTTAAGGTTTTGAAACCCTCGGGAATTGAGCTAAGCCTCTAGTCTGAAGACGGTCTTACGTTAATTATGTCATAACATAACAAGTTTTGTCTGTTACATCCATCTGTCCATCTGTTAACTAACATTACTAACAAGGTTAAGGAAAATGTTCTGTGAATTTGTATGAAGTGCTTTATTTTCCAATCTTCTGCATTGTATTCGTCAAATGTAACAAACTTATCCAGTGTGAGACACGATCCAGTTGCGGTGAGAAGACACACGGGCGAAATTGTCTGGCCATCCTGAAGCGCATGGCACAATACCCCAAGATACAATACCGATAGCCGTGTTTCCGATGAAGACAGCAGATCCAGAGTCACCGTTACAGGTACCTTGGCCGGAGCGAGTGAAGCCGCAGATGGTGGTGTCAAAGACCTGAATATGGTTGGGTATCCTGCTGCGGCATTCAGCTATAGAAAGAGTCTGTGTGTTGAGCCACTGAAGAGTGTTGGCCAAAGGAGCATTAGCCGCTGTACGTCCCCATCCAGCAACTGTAGCCTGTAGACCACCTCCGACGAAACTGGAACCAACAGTCATTGGACGAACTGTGTTACTAGTTCCAATAGAGTCACGGGACTGGAGTACGGAGACATCATTGTTGAAATTATTGCCATTGTAGTTAGGGTGATTAACAATACTGTTGGTGAAGACGTTTCTTCCACCAGAATTGAGCTGAAGAGCACCAACGACGATCCAAGTGTTTCCAGCGCTACGGTTGATGGTGCAGTGAGCAGCTGAGACAACCCATCTGTTGTTTACGATAAAACCTCCGCAAAAGTGGTTGTTGGCAGTAGACCTCAGGGAAGCCATATGTGGGAACTGTCCAGCTGCAGCATTCTGACCGCCAACAATGAAACCTTCCCAACCTACTGACCATGGCAGAGAATCTTTCTGTGGTTCATTTGCATCTTCAAGTGCTGCAATAAAATGAAATTTATTAATTTTTGAGACTTCTTTTGAAAATTTTCGATATTACTTCTGGAAAAAGTTCCTGCAACACAGAGAAGAGCAATCAAACAAGATTCGCGAATCATTTTCCCACAATTTCAGTAGCACTGACTATCGTCTAGGAGGACAATCAGCGTGTTTTTATACCTAAAATCAAGCCCCCTACTGTGAATATTATCTTATCAAAGCGTCTTGGGATACAATCATTTATAAAAATTTCATGAAATAGGCGCCGAGAGATCTCTGTTAGAACATTACTTAGTAATAAATCAATAAGGCGATAATATTATGGAGAAAAGAAAGACTTCCAATAAAATTAAAATTTAATAATTCTTAAAACAAAAAAGGAACAATTTACTTACAAAAATCTTTAATATGTAAGGTCCCATTTTTTTGTTATTTATTGTTTTTCCTCACTATTTGAATAAAATGATAGATTGATGATTTAGATTTCTATGTTTTTATGGATATATTATTTGATTATTTTTTAAAGAATTATCAACATAGTATATTGGTGAAAATAAGCCTTAAGTCGTAAGACCTTGGTTTGGGGGTAGCTAATGGTGCAAGAAATAAAAAAAGCTAATAAATCTTTTGTTAGGCTTAGACGTTAAGTCTTCTTGATAACTTAACAAAGATAACAATTATGATAAACAGCAAAAATGATCGATTGAATGAACAAATTCACAGTGCTCAAGTAGTATGGATTATCAACAGTAACTGTCGTTTGAGTAAGATCAGGCCTCAAACCTCTCAAGCACCTTAAATATTAATAGTTTCACATTTTTGCTTCCATCGCCGTCCTAGCATTATTTGTACAATCCCTGAGATAGATCAAAAATTATTAAATGGAGAGGATAGTTGCTTAGCCGATGGAGTTCATTTAGGAATCAAACATATTGTTGACAATTAGAGTACGATATTGTCACTATAAAAAATCTCAGACGAATATCTTCATGAGAAACCATTTGAAGATGTAATAAATATAGAATGCCATAATCATATTAGGACTGAAATATTAATGTGAATAATTTTTAAAGCATATCCGAAAATGAAAAAAACAAATGATTCATGTCTGATAAACTACAAAAAAGTTAATATATGTAGAGTTCGAAGTTCAAAAACTGATAAGAACCCCAAGTGATTGATTTTATTGCTTGAATTTAAAAGGTAGAGTATTATATTTAATTCCAAAATCTTTCTATTCATTGGATGCAATCCGAACACCTTTAACGCCAGAAAAATTCCTGGTGACCTAAAGGGAATCGAACCCGGGACACTGTCATCTGTACTATACAGATCTGTACTATACACTGTACTATACCATTTGATACATTTGAGTGCCCAAAAGTTGAAGGTATTTGCTTCAATACACAAATTCGAACCAAAAGTAAAAGTCAATAAACTCTTTGGAAATGCAACAGCCACCCGAATTATAGGAAGTAGCCCAAACATAAAAGTAATAATATAGCGAAATTCTACGGCGCATATTATTTTTTAAGTTTCTTATTTTGAAATCTTGACTTATTGATAATTCCGCTAGGTGGGTGATGTAATTTCCTGCCCGATTTTCAAAGTGTCTTTAATTGCAGAATGCCAGTCTTCAACTTGATGTGAGGTAAATTAAAACAACTGGCTACAAATTTCGGTTAAAGTTAATCGAGGAAGGAGTCGACCATTTTTACATTTGCCAGTTTGTAAAAACAGTACAAACACAAATAGTACATTTTTAGCTGAGATTCTTTACAATCTCAGCTTTTGTGGTCATAGGTGAAATCTGACCTCGTCAGATCGGGCCCAAATTTCGGATTTAAACGTTTTGACACTCATAGATCATGAATATCATATGCGCTAAAATTCGATTTTCGTGGACGTCCCGTCCGTTCGTCCGTCCGTCCGTCCGTCGTATAACCACTTCTGGAGAGAGAACAAAGAGAGAGATATCGACAAGCAGTTTTCGGCAAAGGTTAAATGTCGACAGGCGGCTAGAAGTTGATGATGATGATGATGTCAGACCCCCCCTCCTTCCTCCATTTTGGAACACCCCCAAAATTTGTTTTCTCAATAACTTAGCCCCTATGGCATCAATAGATCTCGAATTTTAGTATATCTGGGCCTAAGAGCTTTCGATCAATACCAAACTTAAGGTATCCCGACTCCCGACCCCCCTGACTCGAGCTAGTTGAGGTCAAAAATTCAATTTTCAAGTGGACATAAGGGAAGTGTACCAGCGATCGGCAGTGTTCCTCGGATCGTCAAGTTAATACCACATTGTTGCTCCAAATTAAATGATTTTTTAAAAATTATTAGCTACTTTTTACCATTTAACTCTCACAAGAATACAGTACATTAACTTAAATTTAATTTACAAAACCAATTTTCCCTGAGACACTTGATTAAATTTCTGACGATCCGAGGTACAGAGCGCAAGTTTGCAATTACACATATTTTTTATTAATTTAATGTAAAAATTAAAAATTCAAAAGCACAGATATAGTTAAAGGGATCACTAATGTATCAATTAGCAAACATAAAAATATCAAATAATGTTTTGTGCATTATATTTTCAACTAAATATGGAGCATGTCTCTTAACATTCCGATCCGGGGTACTCTTCCCTTATCTCCGGTTCTAATTGTCAGAACTTGAAAAAATTTAGTGTTTTGGAAAGCTGTCATGAAGTACTATAACCTTTATGACATTCCAATTTCATAGGATTTAATGGAGGGTCCGTTTAATCGAAAAATCGATTTTCGATTAATCAATCTCGAATATTTCGAAAACTAGATGATGCTTTTCATTTAAATTTTAATACGTTGTAGCTGAGATCGAGACCTTTCCAACGGTGGATCGCACTCCCCTCTCGATGTTCCCTGACCCGAGCTATAATCAAAAATGTCTTGAACGGACCATTTGTTCAGTGTTTATGAAGCGACTTTGAGGAAATTTTAGTATATACTGTTTATGAGATCGAGATCTTTCTAACGATAGGTCCCATTCGTCTCTACAGCGACCCACTGTACCCTGACCCTTACTATATATGAACCGGACTCTATCTCTAATCAGAGAATTCAGACATTACCTTCCTTGAGAATTTTATCTTTTCTTTAGAAATATAGTAATGTTTTTCATGTAAAATTTATCAATTTGGTTGTCCAACGAAATGTTTTAATAATATTAACGATTCTGGGGATGTAGTAGAAGCTTCCATTCCCACGCAATCACCCTCAAATGACTCACGACCAAGCCAAGATGTGCTTCCAGGTAAAGAAAAACATCAATAAATAATTTTTTTTGCAGAATGCATTTTAATTTATTGTTGAGACGTTTTTTTCACAAGCGTGAGACATTCAAGCCAGCAGTTTATCCGGTATGGCCGATAAGCCAGTTGCGGTGAGAAGACACACGAGCGAAGTTATCAGGGAAGCCCTGAGCACATGGAATACCCCAGGAAACGATACCAATGGCGCTGTTTCCAATGAAGAGAGCAGATCCAGAGTCTCCGTTGCACATACCCTCACCTTGGCGTGTGAAGGTACAGATGGTGTTGTCATGGACACGGAGAGCATTGATAGCGCTATGACGGTTGCGACAATCTTCGTTGGTAATGGTCTGGACATTGAGCCACTGAAGGGTGTTAGCAAGGGGCAGATTGTGTCCAATGCGTCCCCAACCGGCAGCGGTAGCTTGGGCTCCTCCACCAATGTGCGTGGATCCCATACTAAGAGGTTGTACAGTATTGGAGAAGGTGATCGTGTTCTGTGTCTGAAGGGCACAGACATCATTGGCTAAAGTTATTCCAGAATAGTCAGGGTGGTTTTCAATACGGGAAGTTCCGACATTAGTTCCACCAGAACTGAGCTGAAGAGCACCAACGACGATCCAAGTGTTGCCAGGGTTGCGACTGATGGTGCAGTGAGCAGCTGAAACAACCCATCTGTTGTTCACGATGAAAGCACCGCAGAAGTGGCTGTTGGCAGTGGATCTTAGGGAAACCACATGGGGAAACTGTCCAGCTACAGCGTTCTGACCACCAACAATGAAGCCTTCCCAATTGGCTGCCCAGGCGGGGTCTGTCTCGGGGGACTCAAGAGCTAATGTATAAGAAAAATTTAATCATTTGATGTTTCGTATTTTCACACTTTGCTTAACTTACTCCTGGAGAAGACTCCAGCAACACAGAGGAGAGCAATGAGACAAACTTCACGGATCATTTTGTGCACCTTAGAGAGAACTGAGGTGTGGGTTGATAGGAGAATGTCTTTTATACTCAATGTTACGCGCAAACAAATTTATCTATAGTTTTGGGCCTTTTTCATCACAAGTACTTTTATTTTACTGAAAAGACCAGTGAAACACTAAGATCGTCATAAATCAATATCAAATTAATCGCTCCATGAATGGTGGGTGTTTCCATTCATCGAATGGTCTTATCGTATTGACGACAAACTTGGATCCTACGGTCATTTCAGAGACAAGCCCTAGTTATCAAGTAGCAAAATACAATCGGTTGTCGCAAAAGTTAGACATGTTTTATTTTAATACATCGAAATATTGGATTCAGTAGGGGAATTCTGTAACGATATGACAATGTCATATGACAAATTTTAAAATGGATGGTAAATTAGGAAAAACTAAACTTAAATCAGAATCATATCAGTTACTAAAAGCTTTATAGAGCCCCTTGAAATGGTTATTCCATGCTCAATAGGCTTTAATATGGTCCTGCTCTCGAATTTACCAGGAAAATTTGTCATATGACATTGTCATATCGTTACAGAATTCCCCTACAGGTCTGTTGCAGGTTTAGAAAATGTTATAATGATATTTCCGAAAGTGGTAATAGAATATTAAATATTTTATTTTTAAACCTAATATGGAATGTTTTTTGCTTTAATCGGAACTTTAAGGGCACTTTATAAAAGAAAGAAAGAGGCGAGGAAATCAAAAACCTTTTTTTTTAATTTATTTATTTTGAACCGCTTATCCCTATCGGGGCCGCAGGTCTAGGACATCCCCAGGTTAACAATCCACTCCTGCCGATCCTTTACCACTTCAAAAAAATGTTCGAGATCGCGGTCGATCCCAATGTGCTCTAAGGCAATATTCTGTATTTGCTTCAACCATCTTGTCCTATGTCTGTTCTGGTCCAGTTTCCTCCACAATGGATTGCAATTAATTTCTAAGGAACCTTTCTTCATTCATGCACTGAACATGACAATACTAACGATGATGTGATCTTTTAACATGAGGAAATACCTTTAATTCCTCATGAACGACATCGTTCCTCATTTGATTTTATCTAGTAAATTGATTCCCTTAAACGTCCAAAAGTACCTTATCTCTAAAGCTTTAACTTACGATCTTACACTTTCGGTCATTACCAAAAAACTCATTCATTTAATTCATTATTTTGCTGCTATAACTTTACATAAAGGCCAACTGAACTGCTTTTGACTATTAGGGCCGTAAAACACTCAAAAATTTTATACGTTTAAAATAAGTTTTAAAAGTTGAAAAATTACGTAGAGGATGTATTATTCAGGAGATTAGAACCATTTTGACCCTAGGGTGATTAACTAACGGATGGAGTATTTTAATTTACAAATGATATATTCTTCTTAAATTCTTTATAATTTTATTAGACTTAGATCCCACAAAAATAAATATAACACGAAATGGTAGCCACATGTTCAGAGAATACCTATATTTTTTTTAATTTAAAATTTTACTAATGTTACAGATAGAAAATTTGTGAGAAAAATTCAAAAAATTGTATGTTATTTGTGTCAATAACATAACATTAGATACTTTTTCATTTGGTGAAAGTTTTAAAATTATTGCATTTGGTTTTATACCAAAACTAAAAAAAATCACTTAAGAAAAAATATAGTTACTATATTTTTGTACGAAAAATGTATGAGAATGCTCCTCCCTGTTTTGAACTTCCTCGACTTTAAGTCCTGACAATCCGAAGAAGTTTCAGTTGATTTTAAACTCCCTAGTAGAATCATTCCGAACTTTTTTTTCTATTTATTTGTTATTCATCGCTACTTCTGATAAATTTTGACAATTTTGAAGTGATCTATAAAACGATTTCAATTAATTGTAGATCTTACATAAAAAGACAATAAGAGTATAAAAATCTTTGCTAAGTGTTAGAACTCGTGAGCTCATGAGTCGCACTTTTAGATCCTAATGTTTAGCATTTAGGATTAAAATAATTGCGCCAAGTGAGAACATTTTTTCGTTGATTTGTATAGACAATAAATATGTTTTCTTTTAACTAAATCTCGAGATGAAAATAAATCTGAAAACGCAGTTCACTCACATTGTCGAGGCATAAGCTTACGCATTAAGAATTTCTGTAAATGTATTCTAACAGAGAGCTTTTTCGCCACGAGGAAAGCTTTCGTGTCTCACCTTAAATAATCTACTTTCAGGTGCTTTCAGACATTCAGGCACAAAAGTCGCTGATAGTAAAATGTGCACTCGATGATGATTGGTGGTTTGAAGCGTTTGAAGACTTAAATTTTATGTGAACATGATGATGCTTTTGTGGTATTATTTTCCCGGTTTATCTTAATATAAAATCTAGTGGAGAAACTAGGATCCTCCCACAAAGCGACATGGTAGGGTGCAGTTGAAAGATTAGGACATTCCTGAATCTACAATATATCAGATATTAGGGGATAGTCTAAGGCATACACACAATTTTAGGAAAACTAAATTTATATACTGACATGGACGTATCAATATTTGGTTTAATAAAAATAAATATTTTCCCAATTATTTACAATCATTTTATTCTGTTTTCATTGAGTAGTATGTTCATAAATATTTTCAAGTTCAGATTCTTTGCATAAAAAAAGCTTTCGTAGTTCAAGATCAAACCCGGCTTCTTATCTCTCAGTTTAGGTGAATTCATCATAGATTTGCCAAGACATTCCAATAGCTTTAACACAAACTTATCGAGAATTCTGTCACTCATTGGCACGAAATTCTTATCGAATTTAGTACAATCTATCACATTTGGTATCATGATCCTTTTTACCGCAGACTTTATGGGGAATTTATAATAAAATCTGCCATCATAAAGTAGAGCCACCGCAGCGGTAAAATGATTGATTACAAATTTAATGAAGATATAGTATTTATTGTAGAGACGATGTTTAACAAAAATGAGCCATTCAAGCCAGCAGCTTATCCGGTATGGCTGATAAGCCAGTTGCGGTGAGAAGACACACGAGCGAAGTTATCGGGGAAGCCTTGAGCACATGGAATACCCCAGGAAACGATACCAATAGCGCTGCTTCCAATGAAGAGAGCAGATCCAGAGTCTCCGTTGCACATACCTTCACCTTGGCGAGTGAATGTACAGATGGTATTGTCATGGACACGGGCAGCATTTCCAGCGCTATGACGGTTGCGGCAGTCCGCATTGGTAAGAGTCTGGACATTGAGCCACTGAAGGGTGTTAGCAAGGGGCAGATTGTGTCCAATGCGTCCCCAACCGGCAGCGGTAGCTTGGGCTCCTCCACCAATGTGCGTAGATCCCATGCTAAGAGGTTGTACAGTATTGGAGAATGCGATGTTAGCAGAAGTCTGAAGGGCACAGACATCATTGGCCAGACTAGGTCCATGGTAGTTAGGATGGTTCTCAATACGGGCTGTGGCCATATTGGTTCCACCAGAACTGAGCTGAAGAGCACCAACGATAATCCTGGTATTTCCAGGACTACGGTTGATGGTGCAGTGAGCAGCTGAGACAACCCATCTGTTATTCACGACGAAAGCTCCACAGAAGTGGCTGTTGGCAGTGGATCTCAAAGAAACTGAGTGGGGGAACTGTCCAGCTGCAGCATTCTGACCACCAACAATGAAGCCTTCCCAATTGGCATACCAGTCAGAATCATCAACATTGTCTTCGATGGCTATAAAAAGATTTTATGTTAGTTTCAGGAAGTTTAGAAACCGCGGTCAAAATACTTACTCCTGGAGAAGACTCCAGCAACACAAAGAAGTGCGATAAGGCAAACTTGACGGATCATTTTGAAAAGTCTCAAGAGAACTGAAACTCTTTTGTATGGTCGCTCGGCTTTTATACCGGACTTAAATGTAAGAAATACTATCTACTTCATTGTGTATTTTCCAATATTTTGAGACTTTCCCAGAAAATAATCCTTTTACTGATAGCGTTTGTAAATCAGTCAGTGTATCAACTTTGAGTTTTTCTAATGTATGAATGGCTGTGTTTTCTATGAAGCAAAAATTTGATAACAATATGAAGAAACTATTACCCTTATATTTATAATTGATAGGTATCTAAAAATAGACGTAGGTAATTGTTTAAACAAATATACGATTATTGGAGTTCTCGTTTAAACACTGAGGAGAAAACGAGGGTGCTATTAACTTTTTTTCCTCATATCTTTAACACTTTTAAGGTGTGAAAATATATCAACATTTTTTAGTGTTATTTTTACACCTTTTTAAGGGTAAAATTAACATGAAAAGGGTTAATTTAACCCCTAATACACATAAAAAGGGTAATATTTACACCAACTTCATATAAATACTGCAGGATAAAATAAACATTTCCGGAATGCTATTTTAACTTTTTCGGATTTCTCTTAGTGAATGCTTTCTTTCAGGGAGAACAATCGAAGACACCCTGTTAAATTTTATTTCACATTCATAGGAAAGGGTAGGGCTGTTTTGAATACTTTATTATCTGAGATTCATTAAAAATCTCTGCTTTTGTGGTCCGAGGTGAAATCCAACCTCATCAGATCGGACGCAAATTTGGGATTTACACTTTTTGGCACTCATAGATCACGAATATCGCATGCGCGAAAAATCGATTATCGTGGCCGTCCCGTTCGTCATATAATCGCTTCTACAGAGAGAACGAAGAAAGACATCGAGAAAAGGTTTTCGTCATAGGTTAAAAATTGATGGTTGGCTAAAAGTAGGTGATGTCAGATCTACCCCCACCCTTCTTCCACAATTTGGAACACTCTTATATTTTGTTTTCTTAACATAGCCCCTATGGTATCTATCGATCTCAAATTTTAATGTTATACCTGAGCCTAATATCACTCGACTAAAAAAACTTATACCTTTCAACACTCCTGATTCGAGCTACACTCTTAGAAAAATTTAGTCCCAACTACCTCATATACAGTTATGGAAGCTATAAAATATAGTAAACATAGACCCATCCATATATTTAGCTAGACTAACAAAATGAAATAGTTGACCAATATTAGTTACAATATCTTTTCATTTAATTATCATAACTAAATTAGATTAGTAATGGGTACTATAACATATTCGTTCCAATAACTAAATAAATGTGGTTGATACCCATCTTATTGGCTGTAATATTTATATCATATTTGTTGTGGCTACTATATAGCACGAAAAAGCTTCAACACATAAGTAAAAAAAACACTCTTTACTATTGAAGAGTTGTCAGAACTTTATGAAAATATAGGCGTATTTATTTGCATGAGTTGTGAGAACTAAAAACAATTAGTGACCAATATTAGTCGGGATATAAGTTTCATTTAATTAACACAAGCAAATATAATTTTATGAAACCATTATGAAATAATTGCCGCAACTTATCCACGTAAATATTGCCCTATGTTGCCACTACTAATAAAATTATTAAAAGAAAAATGTTTTATAAGATTATGAGAACAATTTTAAATAGATTTGATAATAATAATCATCCGACCAACTAATTTTCATTAGTGATGATGTCTAAACTTTTCTAAGGGGTCAAAAATTAAATTTACAATGGCCATATCTCCTATTCTAGTAGTCAGAATTTCAAAAATTTGTTGTTTTGGAAGCTCTCATGAAATGCTACCACCTTTTTTGACATTCCAATTGCATCCAATTTAATCGAATGCCTGATTAATCGAAAAATCGATTTTCGGAAATTCCATCTCGAATATTTGAATATTTCGAAAACCAGACAATGTTTTTTCTTCAAATCTTAGTATGTTTGCAGCTGAGGTCAAGACCTTTCCAACGGTGGATCGCACTCCTCCCTCGATGTTCTCTGACCTGAGCTACGATCAAAAATGTCTTGACCGGACTGCGATTTCAGTGTTTCTGAGACGATTTCGATGAAATTTAAGTGTCTTCTATCTGATATCAAGACTATCCCAATGGTGAGTCGCATCCGCCCCCACTCCACGCAACTGTATCCCGACATTTACTATAACGAAATTGACCATATCCTATCTGTAATGTTTTTATTAATTGATTTTAATGAACTTTTTCTCTTTTATTAGCCCTCTATACTTAAACTATTTAAAATGGAAAATGACCAGTGAGAAACCCAAAAAAGCTTATGGTAGCTGAGTCTTTTTACAGATGACCTCAAAATGCGTGCAACTCTAGGTGCTTGCAACTCGGAATGTGTGAAAATTCGATTGTGAGATGAATTTTGGGGGTAAAGAATCACGTCGACACCATGTTGTTCGTTTCTGCCTCCAAGAACAGTTTGATCGACGCAATTTTTAAGTGTTGCACACATTTCGTGTTCGCCTCTATAGAATCTCAGCTACCACAAGATTATCTGGGTTTTGCATTATTTAGAACTGAACTCAGAGATATTAAATGATTTTTTCTTACAAATTCAGACATTACCTTCAAAAAGAAAAGATAAAATTCAATAATATGTTGGAGGTGGAGTAGAAGCTGCCATTCCCTCGCAATTACCCTCAAATGACTCACGACCAAAAGGAAGGCAAAATAAGCTTCCAGGTCCAGAAAAACATCAATAAATAAATATTTCTTTGTAGAATGCATTTTAATTTATTGTTGAGACGTTCTTTTCACAAGCGTGAGACATTCAAGCCAGAGGTTTATCCGGTATGGCCGATAAGCCAGTTGCGGTGAGAAGACACACGAGCGAAGTTATCAGGGAAGCCCTGAGCACATGGAATACCCCAGGAAACGACACCAATGGCAGTGTTTCCAACAAAGAGAGCAGATCCAGAGTCTCCGTTGCACATACCCTCACCTTGGCGTGTGAAGGTACAGATGGTGTTGTCGTGGACGAATTGACGGTTGATGATGTTGTGGCGAGCACGGCAGTCCGCATTGGTAAGGGTCTGGACATTGAGCCACTGAAGGGTGTTAGCAAGGGGCAGATTGGTTCCAATGCGTCCCCAACCGGCAGCGGTAGCTCCGACTCCTCCGCCGACATGATTAGATCCCATAGCCATAGGTTGTACGGTATTGGAGAAGCCAATGTTGGCTGAGGTCTGAAGAGCACAGATGTCGTTGGCGAGAGTATTTCCATTGTAATTAGGATGATTCTCAATACGGGCTGTGGCCATATTGGTTCCACCTGAGCTGAGCTGAAGAGCACCAACGATAATCCTGGTATTTCCAGGAGTACGGTTGATGGTGCAATGAGCAGCTGAGACAACCCATCTGTTGTTCACGATGAAAGCACCGCAGAAGTGGCTGTTAGCAACGGATCTCAGAGAAACAGTGTGAGGGAATTGTCCAGCAGCAGCATTCTGACCACCAACAATGAAGCCCTCCCAATTGGCATACCAGTCGGGGTCTGTCTCGGGGGACTCAAGAGCTAAGGTATAAGAAAAATTTAATCACTTGATGTTTCGTATTTTCACACTTTGCTTAACTTACTCCTGGAGAAGACACCAACGGTGCAAAGCAACACAACAAGGCAGACCTGACGAATCATCTTTGGGTTCCTAGTGAAACTGACTAAGTGCTAGAAGCAACTTCGCATCTTTTATATTCCAGTTTCACTTTCAAAAATATATCTTATCATGTGCCCTTTGTTCTCATATCTCACCAGAATCGATAAGGATGAAAGTATCTCTAGTGCGGAATACGCCATGTTTGTGCGCCATTGAGGAGTTTTCTAATTTAAAATCACTTTTCCTGGGCCATAAATAACAATTAAAGATTAAACATGGGGGGTTTAACCAGATCACAAGTGTTTTTGAATATGATATCATCTATTTTCTTGTTATTATCAACTAACTGGGGTTTTCCAATTGCAAAAATTTTTGGTAATGAATCTTGAATTGTTTATGGTGATTAATTGCCTTCTGATATTGTGAAAAATAACAGAATTCAGCAATGATGCCCGACAGTCTGTCACTAACTGTGCGTGTTTACATTTACAATTTTAGAAAATTAAGACTTTCCCAAAGGAATTCTTATTGGTTTATACAAAAATATCAAGTATACGTGGCTAAAGTTTAGAAAAGTAATAAGGGAATATTCATTTAAATATGTACATAAATACAAAATACTTTATAATATATATATAAAAACTAATAACATTTAGTGTTTTGATATCATTAGTGAGATTTTTAACAATCTAACCCTATTCCTACTCTTATCTTAACAAAATCTCATGTCCACTGATCGCGCTCAAACTTTACCAAAATGCATTTCTCCGTTTTTTAATCACGAAGGTATAGTTGGATAAACAATTTTTCAGGCTGTTCGTCCGTTCTGATGGCTGTTTTTCAAGCTTTCTAAGACTTATGGCCTCTATATGCAGATCCAAGTGTGACTATGAATAGTGGTGGCGTACATACTGACAATGCAACAAAAGTGTGCTCGTCAGCAAATCGTCAGTTGATCAGCATTTGTCGTAACTTCCTCATCGCCTCATCAGCACTTCTTCTAACATCATGGAAACACACACTATACAAGAACTGCTGATGAGGTGATTAGAAAGTTACGACAATTGCTGATCTAACTGACGAAATTCCTCAGCGTCATTTAGAACGTCTTAAGAAGAACAAAATTAATTTTATGCATTGATTTGTTGTTAAGATGAAAGAAGAACAATTCCAATAGACTGAAGAAGGATGTTCGGATCCAATGCAAGTAAAACATGGAAAATCTGCAAAAAAGGTTTTAGCATCAGTTTTTTGGGATGCTTAGGGAATTTTTTTCATTGACTGTTTTAAAAAGGGATATGGGAACTTCGTATTTTACATGTTCGTATTACACATTTCGTATTGCGGAAACTTCGTATTCTAGTACATTTCGTATTTTACCATTTCGTATTTCACATTTCGTCTTTCATAAATTTTGTACAAAAATTGAACAGGCGCTACTTAAAACTTTCCAAAGCACAGAAAATTTCCATTAGCCCCAAACAGGCAATACTGAATTAGAGCTTGAAGTACGACTTTAAACTCAGTCAGATCAGAAACGCATAATGCCCTTGACCCCATAAAACTGTAATTCTATTATTTTATTGATTAATATGCTTGAGTGAAATGTATGGCAGACGAAATGTGAAATACGAAATGGTAAAATACGAAATGTTCTAGAAATCTAGAATACGAAGTTTCCGCTATACGAAATGTGCAATACGAAGATGTAAAATACGAAATGTAAAATACGAAGTTTGCGCAAACCGTTTTAAAAAGGGTAAAACAATTAATTCGGAATATTATTGTACGCTTTTGGATAAATTGGATACAAAAATTCACAAAAAAATATGGGTTGAAGAGATCGAGTGAAGAATGTAGCCGTTCGTGAGGAACTAAGAGTTGAAGATCTGCATCTTCGGGTTGAGAGATCACAACTTCGACGGTATGGACATGTTTAGCGCATGTATAAAAAAGATTCCCCAGGAAGGCTATACACGTCATTGTGAGGAGGCGTCGACCTCTGGGCAGAGCTAGGACAAGGTGGCTGAATCAAATTCAGAATCTTACCTTGGAGCGCCTTGGAATCGAAGTCGAACATATTTCTGAAGTGGCGCAGGATCGACAAGCGTGGGCTACTAATTTGGATGTCATGGGCCCGCGACTCCAATAGGGAAGCGGTTGAAAATGAATGAACGAATGAATGAAAAAGAAAATTAGTTTTCATAAAGAGTTAACCAAGTGTGTTAACCATGTCAAAATTCAAGGATTTGAAGTATGAATTGCTTTTTCATCCACCGTATTCTCCAGATTTGGCTCCCAGCGACTATACTATGCTGTTTCTAAACTAGAGCCCTGCACGGGTCGGGTTTTTGGATTTTTTTCAACCCGCATCCGCAATGGATTTGACCCGTACCCGACCCGACCCGCAAGAATTGTATAAATTTACCCGTCTCGAACAATAGTAACCCGAAAATTATTAACCCAATCAAAATCCTCGCACGCCATTTGAATTAATGTATAATTGAATTAAAGTGATCAAGAACTATTAATAATTTGATTACAAGTTTCGTTGTGTGATAACTTCTTGAATATAATTTTCGTTTTTTCGGCGGTTGATCTGCCAAGTTTGTTTTTTAATCTTACAGTAGCAGACATACACTAATTTTAGAACGGTACATTTGCAATTTATCATCTCGAAATTATTATTTTTATAATATATTTTATTTTACAAGCTTGAACTAAATTCTGTAAGATTGATAAATAATTTTTAGCTTACATTTACCTTATTTACTTGGTACAGCAACTTAACTTCAAAAACAAGTTTAAAAACATTCCTGTTAAGCGGGATGAAACCCGTCAAATCATTATTCTACCTGCCGATTTTACTCTGAGGTTTTTTTAATTTTAACGGTATATTCCAGTGTATTCAGAGAAAATCTGTAGATTTTCTGCTGAATTTCTGCTAGAAAATCTGTAGATTTTCGGCAGAATTTCTGCAGAAAATCTACAGATTTTCGGTAGAATTTCTGCCGAGGAAATCGGCATAGTGTCCATTACTTCGCAGAAATATTGTTGATTTATGTAGAAACTGTAGGAGTTATAAAGAAAATGGTATGCTCTGCTTAACAAGCATTACCGATTAGACATTTTAAATAAGTAAAAAGATGCGAGCAAAAATACTAATTTTTTAAAAATCGCCCATGGAATGATACAAAATCACGAAATTTAGGTCGATACTCTGCTTAAAGTTTTCACTTCACTTTTCTCTACTTGTAACACGGCGTCGCAGAATTCTTTATTTTATATAAACACCGTGATATCACAAAAAATAACTCTATTGAATTTTGCAAACTTCAGTGAAAAATTTTTCCATCTCTTCTGACACATCTTGTCTGGAAAGTCTGGAATGTAGAAAAAATCTACAGAAAATCGGCAGAATATCTACAGAAATTCGTCAGAGATTCGTCAGAAAATCTGCCGAAATATTCTGACGAATTTTGTCCCAAGCCCAAATAAAATTCGTAAGAATATCTACAGAATTATCTGCAGATATTCTGTAGAGGTGTAGATTTTCTCTACAGAAATCTTAAAGATATCTGCAGATATTATTTGACGGGAAACGATTCATGCGGAATCATAGGAAAAATGTATTCATTATAAAGCTTGGGATCGTAAATAGTATGGGCACTTTGTCCTAAACTTAATATTTTCAAGTGTTTTTGAATTTGATATTTGACGAATGAGTAAAATGATTAAATCTAGATCTCACTAACTCTCATTGAAATGTCAAAAACATGTTTACCAAATAAAAATTATTGTGCGTTGGGCATTATAACCAATTAAATACAATAAAACCGTAAAACATTTTAAAGAAGAATATTGTGTTAAAATCGTTAAAATAATACAGTCGAGTTTCTCTAATTTGAACGACGGTTGCATTCAAAATCTAAAATATGATGTTATGTAAAAGAAATTTTGCATTAATTCTGAATTAGACCTATTTTTCTCTGGTGTTTCCTCAATATTGTCGTACTATATTAATTTCCTCAACAAATTCCACCTATTTAACAAAAAAATCAATTGATAAAATATTCTAAGTTATTTTCCTAAATATAGGGAGAGTGCATTTCTCATTAATTCCGTTAACCGTTTTATGGTTAAGTTGTACGTGTTTTTAAGCGCAATCTTAACAGTTTTATGACTAAGCTGGGCGTAAGCGCAATTTTATCCGCTTTTTGTTTGAACTGTGCATGTTTTTAATCGTAATTCTCTCCGTTTTTTAGTTTGAGCTGTGCGTGTTTTTATGCACACTCTTGACTGTTTTATCCTTAATCTATGCGTGTTTTTAGCACAATTTTAACCGTTTTATACTTCATCTGTGCGTATTTTGACCACAATCTTAACAAAATTAATTTAATTTTAATGACATAACATGTTGAATTTGATCAAAAATATGAATATTTGTCAATTCATATAGCCAGATATTAGTGGAATATACAATAGCTGGTCTATTTTCATATATTTATCAGTGAATCAAATTATTAAAAACATTGTAACACGTGTTTTTACTTTTCTTTTGGTGAAACTCTCATCAAATTCTCTCGAGGACGACATTCGTTATGTACCCAAGGAGATGAATCCGCCAAACACTCCAAATCTCCGTCCAGTTTAAACTTATTGGGCTGTTATCAAATACGATCTAAAGAAGAAGGCTAAACGCGTTGAGAACATCGAGGACTTCAAGAAAAAATGGAATGAAACAACCAGGAACCGCGATTGTGATCTTGTACAGACCTTGATGGGAGGACTCAAGAAGAAGATTCGAGATTTCGCCAATCAAATACTTGATTTAAAAAACTAATAATATATCTAATAAATCTACAATGAATTAAAGTTTCAATTTTTTTTTTAATATTATGAAGAGTTCATTTTTAAAGCATTATTCTCGGGTGCAATCTTAACGTGCACACGTCTTAAAACGTGTCAGAATGAATCAATAATTTCCAAAATTTCAAGCTGCAATTCTTAAATCTACGATAGACTATTTCTTAGAACAGAATTTTTATTGCAGTCTAGAATCTTATGCACTACACTAGAATATCGCAATTCATCAATTTTCTTGTGAATGGGGTGTTGTTGGAATTTCTATGGTATAAAGTACAATTAAGTTTTGTTGAGTGCCAAGGATTGTTGTGAATTGTCGCATAGTAGAATTATTAGCCATTTGTGTCGACGGATGAATTGAAAAGCTTGAGACATAGCACCATACTAAGAAACTTTCTTTCAATTATTTCAGTACATTCTCGCGAGGAAGGTGCAAGTGGAATTTAAAGTGTTTCTCCCTCTTATTTGCCATTAAATGAATGTGGGTATGTTGTGAATACAAGACGAATTGGGGCGTGCGGGAGTGTAAAGGGATGGAATTGATGTTGAAAAAAAGGGGTTGAAATTCATTGTATAAAGTGCCACAAAATAGAAAAGTTTCATTTTGAACTGGTTGTAAAACTCTCTCGTACTGTTGCCTTTAAGTTAAGCTTTTAAATTTCATCTCATACCAGAAACTTTCTTTCTGCCATTGGATTATTGTCACCCTTTTTTTTTCTTAACTTGGCATTTTCAGGGCTTTCGCCACTGCTTACCATTGTGTATCTATACAATGTGTGCAACAAACCATTGTTGGGCTATTATCACTCACGAGTGTTCTTCTATTCATTTAAAATAACTCACGAGTACGAAAACTCTCAACTTTTTCGCCCAACACTCCCACAATCCACAATATCGTCAGTGAGCAGAAATACTGGTAAATGACCAACTATTGGGCGTAATAGGATTGCTTTTTAGAGTGGATGCAAAATGAAAATATATTCAATTTTATTTGTTAAAAACTCTGTTGGCAAAATTTTTTGTTAGACGTATTTCGATAGTATTTTAATTAATAAGAATTTCAAATACAGTTGTTTTACCTAACTAATTCAAATTCAAACAATTATAGTCAGACAATGTAACAGCGACAATTGCAAAACTCGGATGCCGCAACCGATTCAACTCCGATAAATCCACTTAAAATAAAATTTATATTTTTATTTCCATAATTAATCACTGCAGTAACATAATATAACTATTCTAGTTTAAGAAAAACCAAAAATTATATTTTTATCGGTTTAATAAGTGGGTGAAACAAATATTTTTCAACTCGTGTCAACTTTGTTGTGTACTAAAAACTTCATTTCCGAGAAATTTTTGCAGTTAACAGCTCGTTGCTGGGAAACGTTTAGTGGTTTTTCTTTATTATGAAATATTACTTTCAATCAAAATTATTAATAAAAGTGAAGCTTAGTTATTGATCTACAAGGTGAGTAAGAGTATATTATTGATATAATTAATAATTTATACAGAAATAAGTGAATTTGTGAATGTTTACATTTCGACCCAAGTCGGATGCTGTGAATATCAATGTTATGGTTCAGAAATTGCATTATTCAGGACTCTTTATCTATTTCAGATGCCGAAGGGAACAAAAGAAAAGACCCATAAGGACAAGCCCTACTCTAAAGAAGGTCTTAGGAATGTCTTGCAGCGTGTACGAGATGGTTCTACCATAGCAAATGCATCCAAAACATTTAATGCCTCAAGAAAAACACTGCACAACAAATTGACCGGCAATTACCCAGAGGAGTACCCCGATGGCAGGCCAACAACGCTATCAAAAGAACATGAAAAAGAACTTATCAAATAGATCCTGGGATGTGCAGATGGCTGGCATCCCATCGGGAAGGAACAAGTTCTGAACAGCGTCAAACTCATCTGTGAGATCTACTAAATTTCAAACCATTTTACAGATGGAAGACCCGGAAACGTTTGGTTCAGGAATGTTCTTCAGCGTCATCCAGAGCTCAGCAAGCTCAAACCAAAATCATTCTCATTGGAAAGAGCTACTGTTACTGCTGAAGACCTCACGGAATGGTGTCAGAATTGTCTTGGATATTTTACAGAACACAATCTTCTGACCATTTTACCAGACCGTGTTTTTAATTGCGACGAAAATGCCACACACACTCAAGGTATTTGGACCTTATCATTTCACACAACAAATCATAACATTGCTCTATCAGGTACGACGCATCGGGAGGGGAAGTGATTTTGTGACGTCAGTGTGAACCGAGCGAATCGAGAATTTACAGTGTAGCAATTGTTCCATTCCACGTCACAAAATCACTTCCCCTCCCGATTCCCGATGCGTCGTAGTCGTACCTGATAGAGCAATATTATGATTTGTTGTGTGAAATGATAAGGTCCAAATACCTTGGCATACACTGACATTTCACTGCAGGACAATATTGTCATTGAACCTGTTTTTATTTCCCGGAAATTGTTTTCCAACATTCGGAAGAGGAATCCATTATCAACAACCAATACGATCGGGCCCCTGGCAATGATCCTTCAAATGATTCAGTCACCCCTGGAAATCAACTCTCTGCAACTTCTGAGACTCTCGATCCTCCTGAAACTTAACCGATTTTTGACACACAAAAACAGTGCTATTTCTGGCCAGGAGAAATTCCAAAACGTCGGCAGAAGAGTGTCAGTCAGCAATGTGAATTGATGGAATAAAACTTAAAAAATGTTTTTGAAATAATATCTTCTCTTTTTTATGCATTAAACTTTTCCTTAAAATGAGCATCCGAGTTTGATCGAATTCAACGGAGTTAGAAAAAAGTATCGCAGTAAGGTTCTTGCACATATATTAATATTATCGTAATTTTATTATTTTCTTCAATATTATTGCTAAAATTCTTTTTCTATCATAATTTTAAATGAAACAAAGAATAATTCTATTGATTTGAAATGGAGAAAAAATATTTCCTTAGTTTAAAACAAGCGTTAAAGTCGCACTCAATGTAAAACATCGGGATTACCTCTCTTAATGTAAAGGATGAAATCTCTGTGTCAGCTTGACATAAAAGTCAAACTTAGGCAATATTATTATTTGAAGCTAACAAAAAAGCTGTTTAGAAAAGCAAAAGATTCTTGAAGATTCTTCAAATGTTTTTTTTTCACCTCGAACTCGTAATTTAGATGCTATACTTCAAAAGCACTATCGTATCATTTACTGTTTGCCGGTTATCAATCGATTTGAACCAATAAATCATTCAAAAGATCCCACAAAATAGTTATAAGAGTAATAAAATTGATTGTCGGACAAAAATTACTAATCAGTTCATAACCGGTTTACAACTGATTTGAAACAATTTATAAATCACTCAAAATATTACCCAAAATACACCTTAAGAGTACACTGGGAAAAAGAACAGGCTGCGATTAACTTTTTTTCCTCGTAACTTTAATACTTTTTAGGTGTAAAAATATATCAATATTTTTTAATGTTAATTTAACACCTTTTTAAGGGTAAAATTAACATGAAAAAGGGTTAATTTAACTCCTAATACACCTAAAAAGGGTAATATTTACACCGATTTCGGATCAATACTGCAGGGCAAAATTAACATTTCCGGAACGTTATTTTAACTTTTTCGGATTTGTCTCACTCAGTGTAATAAAATTGAATTTCGCATAAAAATTTGTAATCGGTTATTAACTGGTTCATTATCGGTAATGATCCGGTATTGCGGAATCGCTTTAGACTTGTCAGGAAGCCAAGGTCTTTCCCACCAGCCCAAACATGATCAATATAAACATATTTCTTATATGGCTTTGCTGAAGATCGAAAATTGAAGAAATTATACAGTCCTTTTCGATTGCAAAGTTGCGAATTTCAAAAGAGTCTGCAGATAGAATGCATTACAGAGGTGGATCGTAAACTTTTCTAAACTAAGATACTCCAACCTCTAATCCAGCTCTCTCATTAGCTCTCACTCAGTTACATCTAAAACGACAAATTCCTGAATTCTAGCTATTTCCATGCCAATTTCTCATTGCTGGCCTTTCAGGGAATTTGCATAGCGTCTCATTGGGATGGACTTTTGGGGATGGGCATTCTATGTAGAATGGACAGCAGTCAGTCACAAATTAAAGCACATTTGCACGAGTGTCACTGGCAGCATTTATAATTAAAGAGTGTGTGTAGGTTAGGGTACCTTCTGCTGAGATGGATACCCAATGTGGGCTGTTACCAAATTACACTGCAATCCTCTCTGCACCCAAAAAGCTTTTTAGCCCAAAGAAATAAAAGTTTTTTGTTTGCTCTTGGACATTTATGTGGGGACTTTGATGATATTTTAGTTGCCACTTTGCCAAAGGTTTGCAAGCTAGACGTTTCTGCATTTACAGTGCCTGTTTGATGTTTTCAGCACTTCAAAATTACTTATATAGTTTCTCTTTAATATGTCTTTCAAGATTCTTTTTCTAGATTAAGCGTAGGAATTTCAATAATTTTACCAAATTATAATGTTTCTTCGCCACGGAAATAAAAATTATCAGGTAAGTTTGTTAATAAATTTATTCTACTCCATTTCCCCACAGAAATAAGTAAAGATTCTTAGATTCTTAGATCTATACACTACACTGAGAGAAATCCGAAAAAGTTAAAATAACATTCCGGAAATGTTAATTTTACCCTGCAGTATTGATCCAAAATCGGTGTAAATATTACCCTTTTTAGGTTTATTGGAGGCTAAAGTTACTTTTTTCATGTTAATTTTACCATTAAAAAGGTGTAAAATTAACATTAAAAAATGTTGATATATTTTTACACCTAAAAAGTGTTAAAGTTATGAGGAAAAAAAGTTAATCGCGTCCTCTTTTTTTTCTCAGTGTAAAAAAAGAAACGGGTGCGATTAACTTCTTTTCCTCGTAACTTTAATACTTTTTAGATGTAAAAATATATCAACATTTTTTAATGTTAATTTTACACCTTTTGTAAGTGTAAAATTAACATGAAAAAGGATAACTTTAACCCCTAAAACCTAATATACCTAAAAAGCATAATATTAACACCGATTTCGGATCAATAATGCAGGGTAAAATTAATATTTCCGGAATGTTATTTAAACTTTCTCGGATTTCTCTCACTCAGTGTACAAACCGGAAATTTTATTTTGAAACCATAACACAAAAGGATTATAAAAAAAACATAAAATAGGTACTCTGAAAAAAAAGTTTGTCAAAAGGATGTTCTTCCATACAAAATAAGGAAAAGGTTTGCCAAATCGACGGCCAACTAGATCTTTTTAAAAGTTTGCCAAAAAGACGTTTTTTCATCTAATGTCAAATTGGTAAATATAATCTTTTTGCAAAAATCTGACGAATACTGAGCATTAGTACAGAAGTCGTGATTAAAATCCAAGTGCAATACAATTCACGTGATTTTCTCTGTCATATTCGATACCTAAAATGTAGAGACTAAAAGTGTGAAAATCAAGATATATTCAGCATTTCTGTCCGTCTCTTTATTTGTCATTCTCTAACCAAAATTATCAAAATTATGTGCATTAACGAAGAATGATTTTTATTTCTAAACAACTTGGACAATATGCTCCGACTTTCTAATTTCTGTTTGGGTATTTCTAAGTTTAGGCTGACTCTCCCTGGCTTTTCTGGTTTTGGATTTTTCTTAATAGGGTAAGGGCTCATAATTTGGTTCAGTCTGCTTATAAGCATCGATGTTCCAAGTTTAAAGTGCGATATTTTCAATACTAATTGACTTTTTTTGTTACTCTCTTTTCAGAAGAGTTTAGAAACTTGTCAAGCTATTTATCGTCTTATTTTTACTAAAATTAGTTTTAATACGTTTAAAAATGAATTGTCGTGTAGAGGTGAATTTGACTCTTATTTTGGACAACTTGGTAATTAATTTGGACAACTTGGCTGTAAATTTGGACAGCTACTCCGCCTCAACAGGATGCCTATTGTTCTTCATTTTATGAACCGATCTTACTAAGTCCTTTTCTTGTTCATGTAAGGGAAACGTAGAATGTCACAAGAAGCCCGGAAACTGTCCATATCATTCATTAAAGTGAATTGACTTCGGTACTCCAAGTACGTGCGGATTCGCTCATTCCCTGGCCTTTCCGGGAGCCTTTCAGGGCATTTCTCGCTACATCTCTTTCGTAGAGATGATGCTCCTTTGTTTCTCCAGGCATTTATACTACCTAGTCATCACAAAAGCTAAAACTTCACGAAATTTCGAGAAAAAACACTTGTCTAAAATAAGGAGTACCACCTCACTGGTGAATGTCTTAGATAATTTCCCATTTTTCACACGAAAAATCTAATTCACAAGGCAAATCTCACTTCAGGTCAAATGTACAAATCACCACTAACGTGAATCAACACAATGTTCAATGAATATTCAATAATATCATTCAAAAAAGCGAAGATACATTGTTAGTACTTCACCACAGCTAAATAAGACTGAAGTAAACACGAAGTTCTGTTATATTTCTCGTAAGCAATTGGTCACACTGAATTTTCAAAAAAGCAATTTCAACTCAAATCATATTCAAAATTTAACGTATTTAGTGTTAAAATCTTCCGAAAAGAACAAATATTTAGATGGAATTCATTATTCATCAAACATTGGAATAAAAATCCATAATTTTAATCAATTTATTTTTAGTGTCCAATTTTATCCTCAGTGTCCAAAATAAGAAACTGGACAAAATTATGAGCCTTTCCCCTATATCTAATAAATCTATAATGAATTAAAGTTTCAAATTTTTTTTTTTTAATATTATGTAGAGTTCATTTTTAAAGCATTATTCTTGGGTGCAATCATATCTTGCACACAAGCTTTACACCCTCCGTCCCGAAAAAAAGTCGTACGTTTGCTTGTACACGTACATTTTATATGAAAGAATGTACGACTTTTTTTTTAGACAGAGGGAGTATTATTTATATTATTTGTATTTATATATGAAAAGAGTCAGTAAAGAATATGGGAAAAATATGACAAGTTCGAAGCCTCAAAGCCTGTCCATAATTTTTATTATTTTCAAAATTATAATGCAGTTTTGAATAAGTTTCCGTTATAACGTAAAAATTTCAGTTTCAATAACATGCTTTTATTTTCATCAGAAACTTTTGACTCTGAAATTTATGAAATAAATTATCAGCTATGTTATTAATGTCACTCAAAACTGTAGAACGGGACTTGTCTAGACGGGCCTTTTTACATCAAAATATCAATTTGAACATTCACAATGTTGTTTTTCGTGAGGAATAACTTGTTGTCATTCTATCTGGGTACATCAGCAAAAAGAGAATAATAAGAAGAAAAGCCAAATATAAATAGTTAAGTGTGGAAAAATATCGCTTAGGTGGGTAAAAGCTTTATTTTTACTAAAGAGCTCTTCATGTACATCCTTGGAGTCCTTGGAGTCAGTTTGAGTGGACCAACAGCAAATCTCTCTCCATGAATTCATGAGACACAAGCATAAAACAAGTGGTTTTTTGGATATGGCATGGAAAAAGTGAGCTTTATATGAAGATGTTGAGTGGAGGAAGACCGCAATTTAAATTGCTGTACAAATAGGGGTTGGATCTTTGATGTGCAAATTCTCATGCATTACCATCGGACGAATTAAGAGGCACATTTGGAATTTTGTACAAATCCTCTCTGGTTGGTTGAGTGGAAGCTGTGCCCCTCAAAAAGCTGGGCAATGGAAATTGAAACCATTCCCATTTACTTGTAGATCTCTGGGTTAACAAATAGATGAAATTTTTCAATAATGTTAACTGGAGAGATGTGTTCTTTGTCAATGTGAAAGAGAGGGTATCTTCCTTCATATTTTCACTCCTACACTTTGAGCTTTGCACCCTCAAATTCCTCTTAGTCCCAATCCTCATTGATATGCAACATTCGCAATAGCAGGGAGCTTAAAAGCTCCACAGTTTTCATAAATTTTCCACCACTAACTTTTATGTAAAATCATAAATATTCACACAAACGGCATCACCAATTTATTCACTCTCTACATTTTCCCACCACTTTCTCCGCATCCGAAAATCCCCCTGGAAAACTTGATGGGGTGAGTGTGTGTACATTCCACCATCGAAATATTTTCCAATATTGACGCTCTACCACTCAAATTATGCTGATGCTGAGGATGTAAAAGAAAAAATATACCATTTTTTTTCACATTTCTCCGGCCCGAGAAGTTTTTAATTAAATCACCAGTTCTGTGTTTTTTAAATAAATATTATGCACATGAAATCCTTCGTCAATGAGAAGAGGATTTGGAAGTGCTCAAAGCTCTTGTGGAGCTTTTTTCACCATCTTCTTATTCCTTTAAATCGCCTCTTGAGCGAAGCGTTTGTTTTTGCACATGCTACATTTTCCACAGCTTTTCCTTCCAATGTTTCTTTTTCTTTTGTCATTCCAAAAAATTAAGTCTTGTAGATTTTCTCAGAAGGGTAAAGGCACAATACAGAACTCCGTAGAAAAAACAAGTCACTGAAAACTTCAAATTAAGGACAAGGGATAGCCAGATTGAGTGGCAGTGGTGTACGCTAAGTACAGGTATCAAATTATGTTTTGAAAAAAAGTTTTAACTGACTCTCGATTCCCCAATCGTGGTTTAGAATTAGAATAAAGTTCTTAAAACTAGTTTCCAAATGAATAAAGTTCTTTAGCGAACTTATGGAGGAAGATCTTGTACTGACGAGGTGCAGTTTGGAGAATTACAAGAAATTTATATTCTACAGAGAAAAAAATATTTGGTAAAAATGTTCGTAAATGTTTGTGAATTCCTATAGGGGACTTACGAAATGCTCGTGAATCGTATAACCCACAAACATGTTCGTAAAATTTTGTACTTTTTTCACAAACATTGTTCGTAACATGATCACTTGACGAGCATCTTTTGTTCTTTTGCAAACATTTTTTCGTATATGTTCGTAAACACACAAAAACATATTCGTAAAATTTTGTCATTTGTTTGTAAATGTTCGTAAAATGTTCGTTAGGTAAACAAATTGAATAATTTAACGATATTCTCTTATAGACGAAATGCAGGCCTATAGACATAATTATTAACTTTGTATCATTTAAGAAGGTATTAGGGTAAGGGCCTTGACAGACTCGGGGATTAGCCGAGAGACGACTTAGCGTAATTGAAATAATGATTAAACCGAAATAATGATTGGTGATTAATGATAATTGAATCGAAATAATGGTTAAACCGAATTTCTATCATTTTCTACTGAGCCGTCTCTCGGCTTAAGTCGTAAGTGTGTCTAGGGCATAAATGTGACAAATTTCGGCATAGCTGCATGCAAGCGCCAAAGTGCATAGTCTGAAATGCAATATTTTTTAATACAAATTGATTATTTTCTTACTTTTTTATAAGGAATCTTGCTTGGAACCTTGTATATGTAGACAGTTTACCGTCTTTATTTTCTCTAAAATCATTCTTAATACATTTTAAAATGAATAAAAATGTAAACATAGCATTGGGGGCCTATTCCGACCACCTTCATTCTCATAGTTCCTTGTCCTTCGGGAATTCTTGAAATTCCTTTTTTAGAACATCTTGCTCGTCGAAACGATATTTTTTGTTATTTTTTATATTGTACAATCTCTAGAATATATTAAAACTAAAAATTTATGGAAATTTGAGGAACAAAAAATGTGGCCGGAATAGCAATCTGGCTGTAATTTGATACACTTACCCTGTAGATGATTTGAAATTTTAACAAAAAGTAAATTGTTATAGTAAAACTTATCAAAAATATTTTTTTAGTTTAATGTACGGAAGAGAGCTCTAGACGGTTGAGCTTTTAGAAATTTCTGTCTAAGTTTGGCTAGTAGAAATCATCAACTTTTATCGTTTTTTTTTCAAACCTTATAATAAGCTGTTTTTAGTTTTCAAGACCGGCGTAACACCTTGATGGTCCTTGGGTTGAGTAATGGGAGTTCTATCGTAAACGCCAAGGCGGTATCTCTTATCAGTTTGGCCTCTAGGTTTAATGACCAATCGAAAATTTTATAATCATAACCCACAAACCAACAGCGGAAAAATTTTAAAAGTCTTAAAATCCTTAAAATAAAGGTAATTCTAGTCCTAGAAATCATCGTATTTTTTCAATCTCCTAATATTAAATTCTTCCTAAATAATGATATTATTGAGAGTGAAGACGGGAGATTAACTTCGAGCAACGAAAAATACTGTGCGAAAACCAAATGCATTTTTGAGAGTGGTTGGTTGAGAAAATCTTGAAATATCATTTATTCTTCATATTTTCATCTCGGTGAACACTTTAATCTCTTTTCTCTTTTCAAACTGTAAGAGGTTTCTAAATTCTCAACCATTTCGAAATCCCCAAAAAGCTTAATAAATATTTTGAGAGCTTATCACGCATTAGTTCCTTTCATAAAAGCATATGGTGTATCTTTTTAACAACCTTATCCTCAACACATATTTAGTGGTACCAACTTGCTTTTCAGTGCATTCATCATTCAGCTCTTGTAGTGTAGAAATCTAAATATTTATGCTCTACTTTTAACATTGGTGTAGTAACTGAGGATGGATTGGGTAATTGAAAATAATGATCCTATCTGGCAGTCACCGCAGATTCTGCAAGGCGACTAAATATTTCACTTCTTTCGATTAACACGAAAAACCAAGTCTCCTGATCGGGCGTGAACTCGGTTAAATGGTGACCGGTCGGAAGCTTCGCATAATGGTCGAACCCGTGCCGTGTATCAGATGCTGTACGGGAAACTGGGTTGTGCTAAACATGGAATAGTTACAAACACTGTCATTTTTTAAATGAGATATTAGTTTTCAGAGGACGATACCTATGAATTCATGGATACAAAAGTGATCCTTGTTCCTGAAGAAATTACTGACATAAGTCCAAGTTTGTAGGCCGTAACCACGGTGTACTCCATGTTTACTACTGCCCCAGTCTTTTCTACCTTAAAAATAGCCTCGTATAATTTTAATTTTTTAATAAGATTTTCTGGAGGTCCTCTTCATGATGATAAACATCCTGTTCACGTGTTTGAGAGTTTTGCAAAGTTTTTCCATTGTTGGTGTAAATTCTTATTAAGTTCACCGGTTTGCAACTGACTGAAACCGATTTATAAAACTATCAAAATAGAAGCGGCAATAGGAAAAGTAGAAATAGAAAAAATAGAAAAAAGTAGAAAAAAAATAAAAAAAAATAAAAAAAGGCATTGTATAAATGAGCAGTAAAAAGTCAAAATTGAGCAGTAACAAAAAAATTTGAAACAGTGGTATTATCGTCCAATTTTTGGCGAAGGGAAAATAAAGGACTTTTCGTTTTATCTGCAACAATTTTAAATCTTAAATATATAAATTAGACCAATTGCTGTAAAGATTTAAGTGTTTCACTGACTATAATTAGATATTTTACTGATCATTTTTAATTTTTTTACTGCTCGTTTGTTTTTTGCCGAAAAAGATAAGTATTATAACAATAACTAAATAAATAGTACCTAAATAAGTAAATAAACTAAATAAGTAATACAAAAGTAATAAAATTGAATTTCGGATAAGTCTTAGTTAATGGTTCATAACTGGATCATTACCTATTCGCTGTTCATAACTCATTTGAACCACTTTAGTGTTTTTTTTTTTTGAAAAATTTTAAGACCTTTCCAATGTAATTAAACACGCAGAATCATGATAGGAAATACGCTCTCTAGACTCTGTCTACCTTTAACCGTGAAAAACGGCTATCAAAAATGATACAACGATATTCTTATGGATAAAATGTTCGCCTATACAAACTTTGAAATCTAAAACAATAATTTGTACGATGAGTTTTATGATTTCTATTATGATTGATGTTTTCTTTAAAAAAAAATTACTAGAGTTTACTCAGAGAAATTTCAAAACAACTTTCTTGAAAAAGATGGTAAGAAGATATATTTTAGATATGACTTTTTGATAGCAGATCTCAAAATGTTTTGTAATGGCTCTAGCACATCTTTTAGATCAGGAAAATTTCATGAAGTCGAAATTCCAATCCTTTTCTTACTCGCATGCTTTTCATATGTCTAACTCATTCTTTCGCACTCTTCTTCTTCTTTTAAACAATACTCCAAATTCAATTTAGCTCAATCGAATTTGGAGTGCGAAAGAATGAAATGGACATATGCAAAGCGTGTAAGAAACGAAGGGATATGAATTTTGATTTAATGAAATTTTCCTGATCTAAAAGATGTGCGGGAGCCATTACAATTTGCTGTACTTGTAACATTAAGAATCTCAACTACCATAAGCTTCATGATTGTATGTCTGGGTCTATGACACAATGTCAAATGTGAAACTGAAAATTTTTGAAGCACGTACTCAACTTTGCGTTCCTTTTTTGTGCCGACCATCCGTGTATCTCAATTGCTGAGGAAATAAATGTTTTTCGTACGTGATTTTTCCCATTTTCGTATTGTGTGCACATTTTACAACCTAACTAATCCATTAATTTATTCAATTTTGGGTAAAGTGAAATGCAATTTTATGTTAGTCTCTCATTTAAGTTTGAGATTTTGGAACTCAACTGTTTTTGTTGCTTTTATTCATATTTGGTGGTGGGATTCTTAATAGTCTTATCTAGGGGAACATACTCTCCCTTCGAACGTTTATACCTTCGAACACAGAGAAAATTTTTCAAGTATCCAGATTCAATACCCATGGTATTGATTTTAATCCCACCATTTCAATACCAAAATTATCCCAAATTTTCTTGAAAATAGGTGCATATTGGGATTGATTTTAATTTCTAGAACAAAGTTAAGAAATATTGGGATTACTTTTAGGACATACAGTAGACTCTTCGATATCCAGCACTTCGATATCCGGGTGACAGCTGCCAAACACTGGCGGTTGATATATTCAAAATTATTTTCACTAAACATGAAGTTTGTCCAGAGTAAATTAAAGTATTATTAACATTGTATCGAAGTTTTTAATACATGATTGTGATAAAAAATGAAACATAAGCACATCATGAAGAAAATTCTCTTGTTCTTTGTCAGACAGAAAATAAATTCACACTGCACAAAATAGAAAAACCGTTGATCATTCAAAAAACCTAAATGTCATTTTGTCCCCCAGCCAGCCGGATATCGAAGAGTCTACTGTATTGGTATTAAATTTATGAAATTAATTTTTTGAGGAGGAAATGGTATTGTTTCTATCTCAATTTGAGATTGAATTTTAGAATTCGTGGGATTAATTTAATCCCATTGCAGCATTGATTTTTGAAAGTCGTTATTTATTAGGAAACAGTATTAACTCTATCCCATTCTGGTATTGATTCTATCCCATTCTGGTATTGATTCTATCCTATTTTGGTATTGATTCTATCCCATTTTGGTATTGATTCTATCCCACTCTGGGATTGATTCTATCCCATTTTGGGATTGATTCTATCCCATTTTCGTATTGATTCTATCCCACTCTGGGATTGATTCTATCCCATTTTGGGATTGATTCTATCCCACTCTGGGATTGATTCTATCCCACTCTGGGATTGATTCTATCCCATTTTGGGATTGATTCTATCCTACTCTGTGATTAATTCTATCCCACTCTGGGATTGATTCTATCCCACTCTGGGATTGATTCTATCCCACTCTGGGATTGATTCTATCCCACTCTGGGATTGATTCTATCCCACTCTGGGATTGATTCTATCCCACTCTGGGATTGATTCTATCCCACTCTGGGATTGATTCTATCCCACTCTGGGATTGATTCTATCCTACTCTGGGATTAATTCTATCCCACTCTGGGATTGATTCTATCCCACTCTGGGATTGATTCTATCCCACTCTGGGATTGATTCTATCCCACTCTGGGATTGATTCTATCACATTTTGGGATTGATTCTATCCCATTCTGGGATTGATTCTATCCCACTCTGGGATTGATTCTATCCCATTTTGGGATTGATTCTATCCCACTCTGGGATTGATTCTATCCCACTCTGGGATTGATTCTATCCCACTCTGGGATTGATTCTATCCCACTCTGGGATTGATTCTATCCCACTCTGGGATTGATTCTATCCCACTCTGGGATTGATTCTATCCCACTCTGGGATTGTTTCTATCCCATTCTGGGATTGATTTTATCCCACTCTGGGATTGATTCTATCCCACTCTGGGATTGATTCTATCCCACTCTGGGATTGATTCTATCCCACTCTGGGATTGATTCTATCCCACTCTGGGATTGATTCTATCCCATTTTCGTATTGATTCTATCCCACTCTGGGATTGATTCTATCCCATTTTGGGATTGATTCTATCCCACTCTGGGATTGATTCTATCCCACTCTGGGATTGATTCTATCCCATTTTGGGATTGATTCTATCCTACTCTGTGATTAATTCTATCCCACTCTGGGATTGATTCTATCCCACTCTGGGATTGATTCTATCCCACTCTGGGATTGATTCTATCCCACTCTGGGATTGATTCTATCCCACTCTGGGATTGATTCTATCCCACTCTGGGATTGATTCTATCCCACTCTGGGATTGATTCTATCCCACTCTGGGATTGATTCTATCCTACTCTGGGATTAATTCTATCCCACTCTGGGATTGATTCTATCCCACTCTGGGATTGATTCTATCCCACTCTGGGATTGATTCTATCCCACTCTGGGATTGATTCTATCACATTTTGGGATTGATTCTATCCCATTCTGGGATTGATTCTATCCCACTCTGGGATTGATTCTATCCCATTTTGGGATTGATTCTATCCCATTTTGGTATTGACTACCCAATTTTGTTATTTTGGTGTGTACACTGTATCCACTGCAGTCCTTTTGCACTAATAACCAGGCAAAAGACAGCATACACTCAGATTTCACTTTAAATACAGAACACTCGCACAAGACACGTCATTACCATCCTCCTTCCCAAACCGATTCCAAAAGGACTATAGGGTATTGATTTTATCCCACTGAAGTATATATTCTACGATACTATGCTATCAGTTTTATATTATTAAGGTATCATTCTCATTCCCGATGGGATAGAATCAATCCCAGAGTGGAATAGAATCAATCTCAGAGTGGCATAAAATCAATCCCAAAATGGGATAGAATCAATCCCAAAATGGGATAGAATCAATCCCAGAGTGGGATAGAATCAATCCCAAAATGGGATTAAATTAATCCCAGAGTGGAATAGAATCAATACTGGAGTACCCTAAAGTCAATACTGAAATTATATGAAATTAATCCCACAATGGGATGAAATTAGAAACTCATTGTGCTGTAATAAAGGAAATTCAAGCAGTCCCGTGGCGCAACTGGCTAAGGCGTCGACTCTCAAGTGAAGATTTGCTGCAAAGTTGTGAGATCGAATCTCGGCCGATGCAAAAAAATGGATTCTTGGTTGGACTTTGCGAAAATCAATACTACATTGGAATGGAATTAATACCAAAATGGGATAAAAAATCAATACTGGAGTACTCCAAAATCAATACCGAAGGGGGATGAAAATCAATACAAAAAATAGGATTAAAATACCCTAAAATCAATACGAAAATTGGGATAAAAATATCCTGAAATCAATACGGAAAATGGGATAAAAACACCCTAAAATCAATACCAAGATGGGATAAAATTAATACCACAATACCCTAAAATCAATACTAACGAGGTATTGATTCCAAGGAATATTTTTTTAATCAATACCTAAATACCCTAAAATCAATCCCATAATGGGATAGAATCAATCCCAAAATGGGATAGAATCAATCCCAGAGTGGGATAGAATCAATCCCAGAATGGGATAGAATCGATACCAAAATGGGATTAAAATTAATACCAGAATGGGATAGAATCAATCCCAGAGTGGGATAAAAATCAATACCAGAGTGGGATAGAATCAATACCAAAATGGGATAGAATCAATACCAAAATGGGATAGAATCAATACCAGAATGGGATAGAATCAATACTCATTGCGATTGAAATTTAATGATTTTATGGTATTAAATCAATGACAGAGATTTTCTTGAATTTAATCCCAAAATACCCTAGAATTTAATACCACGAGGTATTGGAGCCCTTTTAATACCAAAAGTATCCCAAAAAAGTATTGATTCTAGGGTATTTTTTTTCTCTGTGAATAATGTGAATTTTCTTTTATTTTTCCTAAGAGACTTAAACATTCCTGTAAAATATTAGTTAGCTTATCATCAATTTATTGGGGTCCCGGTCAAAATCCCGAAAGCCAAGAATTTTAAGTAGGGGAGACCGGGGAGGTTTGGGACAGGGGTAGTGTGGGACAAGGCGATTGTTTCATTATTTTTTTTAAATAAACGGGATTTGTCCACTACTCAATCGTAGGCAATATTAAGATGTATCTTGACTAAAAGAATGGATATCCTCAGTTTTATTGTTTTAATTTTATGAACACTTTCTTAAAAATTGATAAAAATTGTATCTTTTGATTTCTCAGTTTTCCTCTTTGTATTTTATATCAGCGACATATAATCAAAACTTTTTTTTATCTCATTAGCTAGCAGTATAATCTGCGAACATATTTTTATAAAAATTTCGGAGACTATACGCTCTTGTTTAGAGGTTTTAAATAGCAAAACTACCCGCGAGGATGTTTGGGACACCTGAACGGGGATGAATGGCACGTTGATTTTCGACAAGAATGTAGGTAGCGTGCAATTTTTTATTGTCAAAATGAAGTGTAATGCCCAGTTTCTACTGAAAATCTCCCTCTTGTGCAAAGTTTACCAGTTGAGCAGTTGTCTCCAACTACAGAGACAATTAAACCATCAATGTCTTGGGAACTAATAAATTCTTCTCCTGAGGATATTCGCCTTCGTTCAATCCCGTTAAAAATTATTTTCTGGAAAATTTCTTGAGCAATATCCTCTACAAATCTCACAAGTTTTCTACAAAAGGCAAGGTGAGAGATTATTCAGAGAAATAAGGAAAAACAACTACCACGCTGTTGTCGTAAAATCAAATAGGAATCCGTCAATGAGTTCAAAACTAAGAGTGTCCTAGGGAATCTACTCGCCTGAGGAATTTGAATGATGATAATTCTAATATTAAGACTAAAAAAGTAAAGAAAGCTAGGATGGTAAATAAGAAGAAAATACATTAAATAAGTGATTGACAAAAAATGACTCTACTGTACAAATAAGATTGATATTGATTTTAAGGTATGAAATAAAAGATTAAATATATCTATTTCTGTTAGAAAGATTTTTAATATAGCATTTAAAATCGATTAATATACTCCAATAATGCAAATTATTCGAGAAGAAATGCGTCCCAAACATCCCCTTTTGTGTCCCACACTGCCCCAAATCGGAGAGGTTTGGGACAAAGTGTCAAGTTAAATGTTTTATCTTCTCCAAGAAAATTCAGTTGTTTTCCAAGTTCTATTGCATACTTTTTATATAGGCAATACCCATAAGTATCCTATAGACCGCATAAAATTGTAATACACTATCCTGATTTTTTGGAATACTGCCTTAAAGTCAAAACATGAAAAAGTGTCCCAAACCTCCCCGGTCTCCCCTACTAAGCAGTTCTTGGAGCAAAAGCAAAGCATTACGAGTTTTGATTCTAGTATCAGATTTTCTCTGTTGCTGTATCGCAACAATATTGACGTACACTCACAATTAAAAAAAAAAGAAATATAATTTCACGTTTTTTTATTGCACTACCACCGTATACACTTCTTAATTTATAATATTTCACATTCCCTATTAGGTGAGATTCTTAACAATCTCACCTACTATAATCCTAACAAAATTTCATGTTGTCCGATCGACCTCAAACTTGGCCAAAATGTGTTTCAGCACTTCCTGATCACGAATATATATGTGGCGAATTTACGTTCCCGGCCGGCCGCTCTTTGGAGCTTAATAGCTCCTAAACTAAAAAAGATATCGACTTGCGGTTTTCGGCAAATGTTATATATCGGGTGAAAATTGCAACTTGGTGCATAGACCCCCCACCCTCCACCCCTCCTTCCGCCATTTTGAAGACCCCCCTTTTTTTGTTTTCTCAATAGCTCCGTCCCTATGGCATTCAGCGGACTCAAATTTTAGTATGTTATAGCTGGGCCTTAGAGCCTTCCATCAATACCAAACTTAAGGTCCCCCGACCCCCCTGACCCGGGCTATAATGGTCCAAAAAAAATTTCTTAAAATGGCCATAACTCCGGTTCTAATTGTCAGAATTTAAAAAGTGAGGGCTTTTTGGAAAGCTCTCGTGAAATGCCACTTCCCCTTCTAACATCGCAAGTTCATAAAACCACCGCTAGGGGCGCTTTTTTTAAAAAGAAAATTTTTAAATCTTAAAAGTTAAATAACTCAAAAATTCCATTGTGCATCGGGTTGAATTTTTAGTATGTTGTAGCCGTTGATTATACCTATCAAACAAAAAAAACCTTAAGTCGATCCATAACCCCTGACCCGAGCTATAAGGGGTCAAAGTTCGAACATTGACCGGCCTCTATCTCCGGTTCTAATTGACATAGCGACCTAAATTTTACATTTTTGGTTTCGTCTCGATGAGCACTTTCAGATGGAAGTTCAAAAAGTCACCACAGGTGGCGCTGTGATAGCGTCAAAATTCATCGAAATTCAAAGTCACTCTTCTCAAAAACGGCATTGTGCAAGTTAATGAAATTTTAGTTTGTTGTAGTCCAGTCTAGGACGTTTCCAAAATGGTGCATATGTGCGCTGTGGTTTCAATAGAACCGGAGATATGAGGGGTCAAAGTTCACGAAATTCAAAAAATCATATCTCCGGTTCTATGTGACCGATTTTGATGAATGAGGGCTTAAACGAAAGATCTCACCAAATGCTACAACTTTTTAGAATATTTGAACTTCGTGGGACCAACACCAGGGGCGCCACAGTCGAAAAACCAATTTCAATATCACATAACCTCAATTATCTCGACTGTCGCTGAACCGATTTTGATGATTACTTCAACATAATTGTAGAGCACATTTGTCTCTACATTTCGTCCATACATCATTTTCCGCTCAGACTACGCTATCACTCCGATTTTGCCGTTTAAGTGTGAAAAAATTAATTTTTCCAATAATAACGCTTTGAAATCACTCAGATGGCAATTTGACTGCCTCTACTCCACAAAGACACTTAAAATATGGTTTTAAATGGAAAGTCCCACAAAATACAACAATTCTTTGATATAGTTGAAGTTCAACAAATGACTACTTGGGGCACTCTGGATGAAAAAACAAGTTAAGAAACAAAAAAACCTCGCTTATCTTGGCTTCTGAGTAATCGATGAGATCATGTTCTATGGGAAAATTATAGAGAACATTCTGGTCTACATTTCACCCACATATCACTTTTCTGTCAGTCCATCCAAATCCTTGATATTTTGGTTTAAATACAAAATTTGTATAATTTCACGAATTTGATTCAAGATAACTGAATGGCGTCTCCCAACTTCAGCTCCAAATCGAATTTGCATGCACTCCGAGTTAGCTCACGTTAAGAATCTCACCTACATAAGCCGGTTAGGATTATCTGTCCCTTTTTTCCTAAAATCTAAGCGAAATTGATCAATTTTTGCCTAAATCAAGACACACTTGGGAAGATATTTCTCCATCCGACTATCGCTGAGCGAGATGCCCGACATGTTCACAATTTTTTTTTCACCCGAACCACCTCGCAAAAATCTTTTAATTTTTACACTATATGAGGTTTCTAAATAAAAAACCACTTTTCCACAACACTCCAGACACTTGAGCGAGCTTGTGAAACACAATATTTTATTTTTAAGGAAAAAAAATATTCTTATTTTTTCGATCATATTTCACTTATTTTACTTAATTTATTTATTGTCTAAATTTACACTGATCAGATTGGAAACAACAGTTGGGAGCTATTAATGAACAAATCACAAAAATTATTTGTTATTGTGATATTATTTGTGATTTGTTCATTAATAGCTCCCAACTGTTGTTTCCAATCTGATCAGTGTAAATTTAGACAAAAATAGTGACAATATCCAAGATAATAGACTAACCAAGAACCACTGAAGAAGACACGATATAGTGTCGAAAGCTCTGGAACCTTGAGTATTTTAATTTTGGATTAAACCACCTCACCGACGCTCACCGGAAGGACAATTTTGTCCTGAAATAACAGAATAAAAGTCTCACCGTCGGTTTCATCTACCAGAAATTAGAAATAATACAAGAACTACGAGCAAATTTGTTTAAGGCGCAGTGCAATATCTACAAAATTTTTACAAGGAAAAGTGAAAAATAGCTTCACTTTGTATTACGCTTGATGGGCCCTTGCCTAAGTCAAATTTTTCCAAAAAATCTTGATTGTTAAAAAATTAAATCAGTTAAGCCCTATGTTTAAGTCTCAGGTCTGAAGCAAGTATTACTCTGGGGATGATCACCAATGATAAGATGGCGATGGCTCCTATTACTTGAACATAATTTTCAAGTAAACCTGTATCCGTCAAACTTGCTTTCAAGAACACCAGCTTGAAAGTGATAAACCGAAGAAACTAATTGAAATTAGGATAATGCACTAAAAGTCAAACAGCGCTGAAAGTCGGACTATGAAAGGCGGCTTCAGGGCACAAAATATACACAGTAAAAAAATTAACATTGTTATAGTGTGTAATCCTTCACATCACTATTATAGTGTTAAATTTGGAAAAAATGTTTAATTTAAAATTGTTTAATTTAAAGTTGTTGAATATCAAGTTGTTGAATTTAAAAATTGTTGAATTTTCATTTTTTTTTTAGTTTTTTTTTGCCTTTTTAGACATTTGAAATGTTTTTTCATGTACTCGGGATCCTCCCTAATGCGAGATAATTACATCTGATGTACTTATTATGCATATAAATATTTGATGTTCTATATGACTTGCCCAATGAAAAGTATCTCGACTGAAGTATATGTCTTAAATGGAAATTCAAAAATTTTTACACAACTTTTGTTTAAAAATTCAACAAATTTGGTTGAAATACACAAGGCTTCACACTATAATAGTGCGAAAAATTATGATCAAACTATAAAAGTGTTAATTTTTGATCATGTGACAAAAAATACCATAAAGTTGTGTATTTTTTCACACTATAATAATGTGAAAAACTATAATCATACTATAATAGTGGTAATTTTTAGAATTTTTCAGCAGTTTTAAATTACAAAACATTGTCGAAAATTTTTATGACTATAATAGTGAGAAATTTTACACAGATCGCAATTAAATAATTAATTTATCCAGTTTCACACTATTATAGTGTTAAAATTTTACACATGTTCAAATTAAACAACGTTGTTGAAATTTTTTCAGCCATAATAGTGGTAATTTTCAATCACGTGACAATAAATTAGCAAATTCTTGTGCATTTTTTAAAAATTTCTAAATTAAACAACTAAAATAGTCGATTTTGCACTATTATAGTAGTAAAATTTTACACATTTTTTTTACTTTGAGGTGTTTTTTAAGAATCCGCCTTTTTAAATTTTGTCCTAAATGTCTTTTTCTATTGTGCTTGTACATGTATTCGAAGAAAATTTACAAAACTATCTTTTAGAGAGCATTAAACGTAAGTGCAGATTTTGAACATTATGCGAATCTTTATCCACTTTGACATCCCTTTTGTTCTAATGGAATCCATTAAGATTCTAACTTTTATCGTCAACTAAAAAATTGAACAGAAGAATGGCTTATGTCCAAGAACTATATAAGGAAAATGTAAACAAAATTAATTCATATTGATAGCGAAATATTTGGAAGACAGAGCATCAAGATTGGAAATGTTAACTTTATTGAATTCCCCATGTGTTTCCCTATGGAATAATATGCAATAATGGCAACAATGAATATAAACATATGTATTCACTCAGCATAAATCACTCAAACACATGGAAAAATCACATGCAAAAAAGTGTGACGAAAAGAGAGGGGTAGAATGTTGTGAAACATTGAGGAAAGAATAATAAGAAAGTAGAGGAAAAGACAATGGAGTTGCCTGGTGATTGAATAAATATGAACCCTTGAAATGTTGAATTATTCAAGTTGTTTATTCACGAATACAAATTCAGAATTTTTCCCCATTTTCCTCTCAGCAAAAGTGAGACTTTAGTTATTCAAAATTCCGATACAGTTTGATAGATAAAATTCTTCTCACTTCACCCTATTCACCTTATTCGGATGTCCATCACATTTCGATGGATTTACATTTTGGATCAGCAATATCTGGTGTGTCGTAGCTTCAGGGCTGCTATGAAACTTGTTCCTTTTGGTAAAGTTTTCCAGAAATATTTCCAGTTGGCAATGGTCACGTCTTATCAATTTGAAAAGAAATAATATTCAATTTCTTTTCAAGTTTAAGCATAAATTCCATCCAATTCAAATTTATTTCAATCATGTGCAACGTCTACCGCCAACTTTAGAATCCGACTCTTAAAGTAAACGTAAGAAACCTCTAACATTGAAAAACAGTCATAAAATGTAAAGTATTTAAATTTCACAAATAAAATTAAAGTAAAACTAAAAATTCTTCTTAGCACAGAAAAAACTGTGGAATTGTAAAATTTATAAATAATATATTTAACAAAGATGAAATAAAGAGATCAACGGAGAAATTTTTAAGCTTAAAGTGTGAAATGTATCAGTGTTAATATCAAAATGCTGATATACAACATTTTCCAGTCTCCTCTCGTGCAAGATGCGTAAAAAGTGAGTCGTTTGTGCCTATGACAGAGTTTTTTTTGGGGAGGTTTGGGTATGAGAGCAGATGGCCCAATGTTGAATGTGTCATCCTGTGGAGTCAATACACAAATCTACTCCCTAATCACGTTCCAATGGGTAATATTGAGTCAAATGTAACATAGCAATTCTTCATGTGTTCACACCACTTCCATCGATTTTCCTCAAGTCCCCCGAGCTTTGTGGATGAAAAAGCGAATGAAAAATTCGCATTGCTTCCATCTCAAAAGAGACTTAGAAAGATGTAATTAGAAAAGGTTGTTATACATTCTTGAGATGACAGAGGACATCGTTGTAAATTATTATCATCAAGGGCTAGAAAAAGGGTTTTTTTTAATTATCCACAAAACAATAAAAAAGAGAATCTTCTTAACGTTCCTAATTCAAGAGTTTTATTAAGATGGAACACAAAGCATCCTCAATATCACATTTCTACATAAAAAAAGTGACACAACAATAAAGCTTTAAGACAGTGATAAATACTAAAGGGGTTACGAGGGTCACGAAGACAAAAAACAGCATCTTTTTTACCAACTTTTTTTTCAGCATAGTAAAAAAAATTATTTAAACAAACATATTGAGCATATGGAGTAATCTCACTCACTGCAAAATATGTTTTTTTTTTTCAAAACGGTCTCCGAAAATCAAGACTCAATAGCTGAATTTTTAAATTGAAATTTCGAAAAATAAGGCATAAATGTTGCACTTTTATGTACTTAAAAACTTAAATAAAGAGCTTAAATGTTGAAAAAAATATACAACATGTACTGTTTTATGGTGTTCCTAACTCACGTAGCGTAACCTCTGAAAGGACAAAGCCGAGAAAATAACAAAAAATATAATAGGATTTTTTAAGCATCAAAAAAGTGTTAATTTCTCTAAAATTGCAGAAATTGAGTAGCAAAACGTCTCATGCTTTGCAAGATGTTTGAACTCATGACTAATGGCCTCTACACTAGAGAAATTTATGTCCATATTGAAGAGTTTTTCCTACACAATCGTAGGGAATTTGCTTAAATATGGACATAAATATAAATTTCTTTAGTAGAGGCCATTAGATGCTATTACCTCAAAATGATTTTCACATCATTTAGGGTAAGTGTGCCAAATTTCGGCATAGTTGCATGCAAACGTCAAAGTTTCAAGTTTGAAATGTAATATTTTAAATACAAATTGATTTGTTTTATCCTTTCTTCTGAAACAGTGTTGCTGGAAACCTTGTAAAGAGTTTATCGTCTTTATTTTCTCTAAAATCATTCTTAATACATTTTAAAATAAATAAAAATATAGACATAGCTTTGGTATCCTATTTCGGCCACCTCATTCTCATAGTTCTTTGCCCTTCGGTAATTCTTCCAATATCTTTTTCACGTCATCTAGTTTGTCGAAGCTACATTTTTTGTTATTCTATTGCATTGTATAATCTTTAGAGTACGTAAAATCTAAAAGTTCATGGAAATTCGAGGAACGAAAAAGGTGGCCGAAATTGCAAGCTGGCCGGAATTTGGCACACTTACCCTACCGTTTACCGATTCAAAACCGATTTAAACCGTTTCATTTGAGATAAGATTAAAAATTACATATCGGTTATGAACTGTTTCATTACTGATTCAGAACCGATTGAAGCCAGTTCAGACTTATCAAAAATTTCAAGACAATTCAGTTGATAAATACGCTCCTCAGGGCTTTTTAAACTTCTGTTCTTGAGAAACCATTATTAGAAATGATTCAACAATATTTTCGTATGTGGACGAAGTGTTCGTCTGGGTAATCTCCAAAACGTATCCGAAAAAAGTCGCATGACGCGTTTTCGAGCAATCCCAAAAAAATAGTTTGAGAGTGAAAGGGGTGCGATGGGCAGAAAATGAGGTTCAATATTTATTGCCTATAAATATTTTACTTAATAATATTCACTAATAGTATTTAGCTTATATTAAATGATTATTAAAAGATTGGATCAGTTTTAGAATGTAGGGCTACTTTTGCATTTTTGTCCAAAAAGCTAATTTTTGATTGATCCTCAAATTATAAATTTTTTAGCCCATGTATTTTCTCAAATCTTGTTTAAAACTGTTCTTAGGTTTATATATGTAACTATTTCAGTCACTAGAACTGGATACTACAGCGTTTTCCCGGTCCAAACCTGGTGTATTTAAACTTACTAAGGGTGTATTTAATGTTTTGAACGTTAATGTATGTTTAAGTGGAATTGAGCCATATCAAAATGTAATTTAGCTTCTCAAATTGTTTGTGCAGATAAATTATATCACGATAAAGCTCAATTTTATTTAAAAATAGGTGAAAATCCCAATTTCAAAGGTGCCCTACTTTCAAAGGTGCCCCACTTCCCCCTACCTAGGCGGACATTTAATTCGTCCATATACTAGAATACCATTAAATCAATCTTAACAGTAGTTTTTTTTTATTGGTCTTGGAGTTTCTCACAATTCAGAACCAATCTGTTATAAACCGCTAATGAACCGGTGCTTAAACCATAACCAATTGGCATCAAAAATTCAATTATGATTAATTAATGATTTACTTATCAATTAAGATCGGTTGTGAACAGGTAAATTGTAAATGATGAGGGAGTTACTTTTGAGGTATAGCATTGAAGTCAAAAGTTTGAGCATTTCGCAAAGCCTTGGACGTTTTATCACCCCATTCATTATGAAGTTGCAAATTTTCGAACAAATTTATCAATAAATTTCTCTACGTAAATGTTGAATAAAAAAAAACAGAAAAAAAGAAAATGTGAACTATCGGAAAGTGCCCATGCTTGATACCATTGGAAGCTTCGTAATGACTAAATTTAGTATGTTTCACAATATATATGTAACTAATCGCAACGCAATTATAAAAACTATGTGAAATTGGCCAGTTTTTAAAATATATTGCGAAGTCACGTTTATTGAGAAACATAAGAAAAATTTAGTCATTACGAAGCTTCCAATGGTATCAAGCATGGACACTTTCCCCTACACGACGTCGAAAAAATTGTATAGCAGGAAGTGGGGCCCTTTTAAAGTGGGGCACTTTTAAAATTGGGATCTTTCACTTATTTTTAAATAAAACTAAGCATTATCCTGATATAATTTAGGTGTACAATAAGATTGCGAAGCTGAATTACATTATGATATGGCTCAGTCCCACTTAATTATAAGAAAAAAATCCCAATTCAAAGGTGCCCCACTTTCCCCTAAGCAGCTCCTTCATCTCTAGAAAATTCTCTCAATAATTTTTGCTATGAATGTGGTATTTTCAGAACTTTGGGGAATCATTTTCATTCCCCCTTTAAAGTTTGTTTTCCAGAAAATGAAATTTTAAAAGGAAATGGAAAATTGTAATCGTAAGCTTAGGACTTGCGCGTCGTTTAAGTATTTTTTTTTAAAGAAATTACTTGCTACAATCTACTGAAAAATAATTATATGACAAAGAATTTCTTGTTTTTTTTTTTATTTGAAAAGTCTATTAAAAGGGATTGCAGTAATACAAAAAGTTGAAGGAAGACTTGTATTACTTCCACTAAAATACTTAAATGTTATAAAAATATAAAGTAATATCTATTTCATTTGGTTTACTGGAAATAACGATATTAAGTATACCGAATTATACTTAATATCGTTATTTCCAGTAATATCCAGAATTTTTATAAAAGAAGTTCCATTCTTAGTTCCACTGAAATGAATCAAATCTATCAAATTAGTGATTAAATTTTATTTTTTTCACAAATAATGCCAAGATTCATTTGAAAAGAAAGAGGTTTAACATTCATTTTGCTTCGAACATTTACCAGTTACATGAAGAGTCTTTTTTCCACGTCGCAACTTTTCATAGTATTTTTTTTTTTGAAAAGTAGTTTGCAACATTTAATGGATCTCCATTAGACTGTTAAAATTTGTTTAAAAATATAATGGTAGTTTGGGATTTTTTTAATTGAAAACTTTTACATTAACCTTTTTTCTTTTAAGTTAATTGTAATTTGTTTATTTGCAAAAATAAAATAGGAAATTGGATCGCAAAAGTTTGGCGATGAATAAAGATATCAATAGGTAGAGACAAGAGTCATATCAATTATCAACATTCACATCAAACGTTGGTCATTGCGGGTAAATTTGATGAAATTCGCCTAAAGGCATGGAATCCAATTAAAGCTTTTGTGCTTTTGGGCTAACTTTACGATGGACGGAGCAAATTAAATGCTAAATAGCGAATGCGGTTTGCGGGTGTGTAATAAAAAACTAGTATTTTTTTTCTTTTTATGAAGCGAATGCAACTGACTACCATGAGTCACCATCAGTACTCTTCCAAAAGATTTGTTTGAGCAAAAGAGGGTTGTACTGGTACATTCATATAACCTCGAAATGCACTGATTTTACCACCACTCAAAAGGCATATAAAAAGCTACTCAAAAAAGAAGTATTGCTGGAAACTATCTAAACGTGTATATATACATAATAATATAAACTCTTCCGAAGCTTTGGGAGTTTTAATATCAGCTATGGCATTTATCGCATAGTGTTTACTGTTTTGAGAAGCAGTCAAAAATTGTATTTTAGTTTTTAATAACTGTTTCAATTTGCTCTTTTTACTAATAATATGCAACACTGGAACATGCTTAACTACATTTAGGGTAAGTGTGCCAAATTTCGGCATAGTTGCATGCAAGCGTCAAAGTCTCAAGTTTGAAATGTAATATTTTAAATACAAATTGATTTTTTTTAATTCTTTCTTCTTAAAGAGTATTGTTTGGAACCTTGTAAAGAGTTTACCGTCTTTATTTACTCTAAAATCGTTCTTAATACATTTTAAAATGAATAAAAATATAGACATATCTTTGGTGCCCTATTTCGGCCACCTTCATTCTCATAGTTCTTTGCCCTTCGGAAATTCTTCAAATGTCTTTTTCACGTCATCTCGTTTGTCGAAGCTACATTTTTTGTTATTCTTTTGCATTGTATAATCTTTAGAGTATGTGAAAACTAAAAGTTCATGGAAATTCGAGGAACAAAAAAGGTGGTCGAAATTGCAAGCTGGCCGGAATTTGGCACACTTACCCTAAGACTAATTTTAATAAAACAAAGACAATAAACATTTGCCAAGTTTCTAAACAACCTTTTTGAAAAGATAGTAACAAAAAAGTCAATTAGTATTGAAAATATCGCACTTCAAACTTGAAATATTGATGTTTATATGAGAACGCTGTCCAAAATTAAGAGCCCTTGCCACAAGTATTATGAAAGTAAAAAATATCATCTCTTAATTAATTTTATTAAACCAGAAACTAGGTAAAATTATGATATCTTGAATAGGAACTCAGAATATCAAATACTGGGCTAAGAACTGTAACATCAAAATTACAATTTTATACCCATTTATTTACCCAGTAAATATAGTGATGTACTCCCACTTTCATTAAGAAAATACTTTGGTCATTGTACAGTACATTTGATGGGAAACGAGAAAAAACCACTGACTAATTCTGACCCTGGCTAATTGTACCCCGGTTTGCCCTACATAAATGTTTCTTCAAGCAAAATAAGTAAAGAAGTTACGACAAATGCTTATTAGAAAGAATTTTGTGTGGAAATTTTACGTAACTTATACAAAAGTAGAAGTTAATAAATAGATTAGAATAACCTAATTCAGAATCTCAACCAAATAGGAACATATTTAATTACACTTAAAATGTTTTTTTATTTCGATGGCTCAGAATATTAAACGAATAAGTCGGGAATGGAAATTTTACAGTAGAGCAATTTCAAACGGAGATTTAACATGCTGAGTATAGGATTTTTTAGATTTACAACCTACATATAACTTAGGGAATGATTAACTTTCCGGTATAAACTTCACAGGGAAGGTAGAAGGTGTCAAGGAGTACTCGAAAAGCGAAAAAAACGAATTTTCCAAAAAATCAACTTATATTCTGATAAGTCGATTTATTGGGTTTATGACCAGCACACAATAAATTTTGTTAGTAAGCATAGGGTGGAATAACCGGCTATCGCCATGTTTAGGAAAAAATTAAATTCATTTAATCATAACTTTTGAATCCTTGTTACAAGATAAGTCAAATTTGACACAAAGTTACTTAGATGTATTGGCTCTAGATACGTGAAAACAATAATCCTAGAACATAACACTGGACTACTTAAAAAACTGATTTTTATTAATAATGCAAAAATAACCATTTCGTCGCCACTTTTTACCACTTTTCGCCAGTTTTGTAAAATTTGTAACCACTTCTCGCCACCCACTTGAAAAGAACCACACTCGGTTATTTTAGGCAATGCTATGAAAAGAATACATTCACCATTTCTCTTTCCTTGTGATCACTTTATTATTACTCTCTTTAAATGATTTTTCTTCACTTTTATTTGAGAAATCAAATTATGGGGCTTTTGCAGAAAGTAAACAATGCATAATTGACAACTGAGAATGTACGAAGTGAAGTTAGCGTCGCCTATTGAAAAGATATGGCGACAGGTGGGAAAATCAATTCCAGAATATTACCACTTCTCGCCATGCCTCATTTTTATACAAAAATAATATAAAATGAAATATTAATTGACTAAATACAAATTTTATGTATTCCACAAGTGCAATTAAATATTCAATAGACAAATTATTTACTTAAATAGGTATTTTTGGCCTGATGAAAATTTGACGACACTTAGTACATTTGGTAAGAGATGTTGGATTCGATGCACTTGCTTAAAATATTGCTCTAAAAAGTGATGAAAATCGTGAATCCAAAACGAATAATTATTATTTTTCGATTCTATGCGTAGAAGCAGAAACAGTACAAAAAAATTGCGACTCATTTATTTCATAAATTGCGAAAAATAGCGATTTCAATGTAAGTCGCGAGAAGTGGGGCACTGGCGAGAACTGGTGATTCCACCCTATCTTTTCAAAACTTTCTATGAGAAAGAACGAGATGACTAGATCTAGATCTCACTCACTCTAATTGAAATGTCAAAAACATGTTTACTAAACAGAAGTTATTGTGCGTTGTGAATTATAGTATTTTCTATTCACAAAATAAACAGAATTACACACCCGTGTTTATATCTAAAAATTACAAAAAATAAAGTTACGACAAATGCTGATTTAACTGAGGACTTATCATCGATTAATATTCTATATTTTTTTTATTCCCACTGCGTTCCCTGATTGGCTAGAGATTAAAAATACTTCAAAGAGTAATCAGTCAGGATACTCGTTAATACGAAAATATTTAATGGACTTTAATTATGTATTTACACTAAAATAGTCAAATGGCCAAATTTTCCCTGTACAGGATGAAATTTACTCCAAGGGCCAATTTTAGTTTGCTTTTTTTAGCAATCAGGTTTATTTTGGTTTCTCATGTTTGATAAATTCAAGAAATTCTTCACATTTTTTTCACCAACACTTCGCGATAAAGAAGTTCTAACCAGGCATAAATGTATGTGGAGAAAAGAAAGGCGTGGAAAATCGAATCATGATGGAAAATATCCGATGACACTTATATTTCAAATTGACATGGAAATTGAATGCTGCATATTCTCATGTTGGACTCCTCACGCTCATCTTTCGTTTGGTATGGGGGATATCAAGTGAAATGGGATTTGAATTGTATTTCAAGCTTGAGTGCATGTGAAGGATTCGCGTTCCCCATTGTGAAAGACGAATAAATTTATCTTTCATCATTCTAAATTCTGGATTTTACATTTTACTCAACAAAAATTGATGCAATCTTGTCTAAAAATCATGCAATTTTCTGCTTCAAATACAGCTATTTGTATTATATCAGTCAATCACAAATTTAAATAATATGTATAATTCAGTGGTATTTCATTGAATTTAATCTCAATAACATAATTTTCGAATTGGTTTTCAATTTTAGACAAAGGGGTATGCAAGTTTACAAGTATTCATCGGTATTGGATGATTTCCAATTATTCCGTTCGTTATTCTGTTTGTTTTCGAATTTCATGAATTTTAAATGTTGTCGTGTACAACTGAAGAGAAACACTCGACCGTCGGTCATAGTTCGGTCCTAGGCGCTTCTGTATTAATAAGGGGTTTTCACGAAATTTACCATAAATACGAGTACGGAAACTCAATATGAGTATGCAGAAGAATAAAAAAAATAGTTGCATTTCAAAGAATTTGACGCCCAAATTTCTGTATAATTCCGATGAAATTTCGGTTCCAAATGCCCGAATTTGACAGAGTCTACTGTAGAAGGTAAAGAAGTCAAGAAGTACCGAAAAAAAAAATTAAAAAAAATTCTGTAAAATTTCGAAATGTCCGAGTTTTATTCTATCTTGCCGAATTTATCCTTAAGATCTTTAAGATCTATTCGAGATTCTATCAGAACTCTTCAGTTTTTTCCGGTGTTCGTTAGAGTATTGTTTTCTTCTCAAACCAAAGACTAAATTTTTCTCCAGAGCTTTCAACCCTCGGTATGGGTCTTTCTCAGTGGGTCAATTACAATCTTTCGAATGATTTGGAATCGTCTTTCGTCCTCTTAACACTACACATAGCTACTACTTTTTTCTTGGAAATGGGAATTTTTAGATATTATTACTACTTTTTTTTTAAATTTAGTTTAATTTTTGTCTGTCTGCTGCTTTCTCTTCAGTGGTTTTGTTCCAACTGAATTCTATCAGAACCATTTTCAGTAATGCTCAACTTTTTCATCTTTTGTGTGAGTACTCTTAACTTGCATAACTCCCCTTAGATGAACGATCAACAGAACTAACGAAACGAAAATTTAAAAGAATATTGAATTAAAAAGAAAATTTTTGAAACCTGACTTAAAAAAATTCTATATAGTTTTTGGTTTTTAAAGCCTAGTCATTCCTTTTGAAAACAAATGATACCTCTGAGTAGGAGTATTTATTTCTTGTTCTTGTTCTCTCACTAAAAGTCTTAATCAATACAAATTGTCAATATTCAAAACTAATATTATATCAGAAGAAAAAAATAATTTCAAAAACTTCCAAGCGGCATTGTACCTACAAAAAAATTGCATTATTCTGGATCTCTCATTGGTTTACCTAGTGATGTTTTTTACACTGAGAAAAAAATAGGGTGCGATTTTTTTTTTCTCGTAATTTTAACACTTTTTAGGTGTAAAAATATATCAAAATTTTTAATGTTAATTTTACACCTTTTAAAGGGTAAAATTAACATGAAAAAGGGTTAATTTAACCCTTAATACATCTAAAGAGGGTAATATTTAAACTGATTTCGGATCAATAATACAGGGTAAAATTAACACTTACGGAATGTTATTTTAACTTTTTCGGATTTCTCTAAGTGTATGAACACAAGAGTTGCACAATTGAAAGGATTGTTTAAAGTCATTTTAAAAATGAGGGTGATAAATAATCTTATTATCGTGCGGTGCCTCATTAAATACAAATCGAACTAAATGAATTGGATAGCTTAAAATAGCTAATAAATTTCAATTTAGCTGACAATTTTGCTGAAAGTTGAACCCCAAACGGCTGTAGCTGACTGTCCCAAATACCTAAATCTCACATTTCCGGAAAGCCCCAAAAACCAGTGAGATAACCATCGTCCACCTCAACTACGCCCATCGGCTCACAATTGCAGTATTTTTCTCACCAATGACATGGAATAATGTTTATGTTACATACAGTATCGAACATGAGAACTTTGTGCGTGAGCAGCCAGTTGCAACGTTCAATAAATAATCTTTATTGCCACATCATTTGCAATAAAATACACATTACACCCATCCACTACGTTTAGGATATGCTGCACGAATTCAACCCAAACTGTGTCCAATAACCTCGCGAAAGAATTGCGAGCACATTGTTAAAACCATCGTGTATCCACTGGGTAGTAATTGAAAAATTGGGCTTGAATGGCAGGAATATGAGAATTTGGGAGAGTCATTTATCAATGGGTATAAAAAATTCAGTCGGAAATCAGAGACGAGAATAGGACTATCATCGACAAAGCCAAATACTTTCAAATTCAAATAATGCTGCAGCAGTATTCGGAAAAAGTAGTCTCTGTAATTTGTCAATCAAAACGAATATAGTGAAATATTATTGGCAAGAGGAAAACAAAGTACTTATAAACCTCTTCAATATGTTGACCGAAATTGATTTTTTTTTACCAACTACTTGTCAATAATTTGCGGAAGTTTTATGCGTTTTAAATAACTTCTCATAAAACTGTTATAAAAATTTGAATTTTCGCAGAAATTCCATAGAATTATCCAGTAGAAATAACGCAGAAATCCCACAGAAATTCCGCGGAAATTTCGCAGAAATTTCAGAAGGATATTGTCATACTACAGTAGACTCTCGCTAATTCGGCTCTTTTAAGTTCGGACTACTTTCTTATTCGGGCAACAGTTAAATTTAAAAAAGTTCATCGCTATTTTTTAGGTTTTCTAATGAAGCAAATATGCTCAACTTTTGCCATGTTTTTTTTTAGTTATGATGGGCTTCTGCATTAATAAGGGGTTTTCATTAAATTTACCATAAATATGAGTATGTAAAATTAATATAAGTATGCAAATGAACAAAAAACCATTGTATTTCAAAAAAGTTTGTCGCCCGAATTGCTCTCTAATTCGGGTGACTTTCCGGTCCCAAATGCCGGAATTTGAGAGAATCTACTGTACTTTCGAAGAACATCAGAACTGTTTACAGTAGACTCTCTCTCTCAATCGGGCATATGGGGCAAAATGTCATCCAAATTATCGATAGATTTGGACGTCAAAGCCATTTTAAATTCCACATAAGGCGTTCAATTATAAAGAATCATGATAAAGTAAAAGTAACTACAGCGAATTTGAGCAAATTTGCTTCATAATTAAACGTGAAAATTGTCAACAAAAGCTTTCGCCCTATTGAAAAAGAGCCGATTGAGCGAGAGTCTACTGTAATTTGTTTAATGCAATAATGAAGGTGTCAATGAAGTATCATATGGACTAGGCGTAGAAGTTAGGGAAGTTTCAGTGAGCTCAAGTATTTTAAAGCTCATTGTCCATAAGTATTTACGAATATGATATTGGGTATTTGAAAGTATATAACCCATTTTCCAATAGGGGAAGGTTTTGAAGGTTCGTATTAAAAAAGGAGTCCAAGATTTAAGATTTTTTACTGAATGCCGCACACATCGAATCAATTATATCACTATATAAAAAAAATCTCTTACTTATTAGATGCATAATTCTGCCTCACAAAATTCCTCTACAAGAAAATGAATATGTAGCGGCATTTTTACGAATGTGCCCTGGTTGTCTCAGCTTCGTACCACTTTTTCCCACCTTTATAGGCCTCATTTTCCCCGAAAACATTACACCGGACTCAAAAATTTGGGCATCACTACTTAGATGGAACTTTCATCTACTTGTTTTCACCATTTGTAGGAGGTATCACGCATTAAAAATCAATTTTAAGCTATTTTTCTAACACATGTTTTTTGACACTCGGAAAACCATTTTTCCCTACATTCTGACAGTCAGTTAAGAGCTTGGTTAGGTATGATGATTTTCTCATAATCACAGCTACTGTAATCCTCGGATTTTCTCTAACACCTCCAATTAGTCTTACAGAACATATTTCGGACGTAACTGATTTAAAAAATGACCAGCCAACAATTTAAAGTGAAATGTGGGAAGTTCCACTTTAAAACAAGGAAAATTGAATGAGAAATACTTAAAATACATCGAAGTGGCAATTAAAGAATCACATCTACCATAAGCAGTCTAGTTTCATCACTGCACAAATCAGAAAGTAGTAATCACACTTATTGTAATCCTTGTTTTTTCTCTAACGTCTCGAATCTGTCTTATAGAACATTTTTTGAACATCAGTGATTCTTAGAATTAACAGTGATTAATTTAAAGTAAAATGTGGAAAATTCCGCGTGAAAACAAAGCAAATTGGATCAAAAATTCTTAAAACGCACCGCATGGTCAATGAAAGAATCACACCTATCATAAGCAGATTCAGGCTTAATGTTTAATTTGACAGAAGTAAAATAAAAACATCTGATGAAATCTCATTTTGATGGGGAAGTGCGTGTTTTCCTTCGGGATTTTAGTGGAAATTGTTTAATGTCCCGAAATTTTCTTGTGAATTTATTCAGTGGAATCTCTAATGAGTCAAATATCCCGAGCAGCATGCACAGTGTGACCCAAAGCAGTGAGGAATTCTCAAATTCGGTGGTCAGTAATTTTGACAGATGTTTTTACGAAGCTGCAAAATTCAATTTTCCTGAGCTGCAAGGGTGGTAGTTTTTATGAATTTTCCTCCACACACAAAAACGACCCCCTTCAAGCAAAAGATTTTCACGGTAAATATTAACCCTAATGAACCCTCTATAACTTGGAATAGTTACTTTTTCGAAAAGACACTTGCAGCGTGCAAAAATGCATAAAATATTACACATCAGAAGTACGATTTTAGGCCCATTTTTTATTTTTGCCTTTCGGATCCAGGAAAAAAGGCCTAGGCTTCCAAGTTTGTCAGGAAATATGAGATGCAGGACTAGCTTTTAGATTATATGTCCGTGGATGAAATTCATTTAGTAACTTGGTAAAAAAATCAACTTTTACGAAGCTGCAACATTACGAAGGTGCAAAACCTTCCCCTACATTGATTTCTTAAAAAACATTGCTTTAGTACTTGCTCTCAAGTGATGAGACGTGATGAGGTAAGAAAGTTCTTTAACGACCACACGATAGGATTCTGTTTAGAGGTCTCTAAATAGCGTCTGATCATATGGTCGTTGAAGAACTTTCTTATCCCAAGACCAGTGCCAAAAAATTTAACTTTTTTTAGCCACACTCTACACGCTATTTCTATTATATCTTGACAGGGTATTCGCACTTTTTGTGTGAAACCCCTCGTAATTTTGTCCAAAATTAAAAATCGTTTGAAGCGTTTTATCGTGTTGTGCAGGGTTTAAAGAAGTATCGATAGTAGCGGGAGAAATGGTAATTTTGCAATTTTCATTAGCTGTGAATAGGAGTGAGGGATAGAGATTGGAACAATAAAGTACAGTGTGTATTTTGACATGATAAATTGATGTTGAAAATGATTGTGAGCCAATTGAAAGCAGAAAAGTGAGGGTAAAAAAAAGTATAAGGCGATTTATTATTCAAATATTTAAGCTCTTTCAATTCAGCATCGTCTCAAAGAATCCTCAGTGGTGTTTTACTTTTTTTTGCGCTCAATTTGGTGTTGAAGGGAAGTATTTGTTTAAGACTGAATATTAAGCACACCTCTCACGGGTTACCATTCAATGGATTTCTTTTCGCGAAGTTCAACGCATTAGAGTGGGCTTTTTCCCTATGGCAATTGTTGATGTCATAAATATTTCATGTTGCCCAATCTCTGGGTACTCACCCAAACCTCTACCCTCTCATGCTCCCCAAGATCCATCCAGAAATGTTTTTCTTACTTTCCTTATAAACATCTCCGCATATAATCCTACTGATGCGATGCGTACAAACTGGGTGAGAAAGTAATTCTAACCCTCTGGCAGAGAAATTGGGAGTTCAAGCTGATATTCTAAGGGTGTAAAGCTTTTGATTTCTTGCTTGGTACAAAACCTTTTGCCTTTGTATCTCATCTGGGAATTTACTGAGAATGCTGAGAAAGTACAAACACCAAATCATCTCATTTATAATGAAAGCACTAATTTCAAGAGCATAAATAGCACTGTAACAGACGCGTTATATTCCAACGATTTCTGTTTTTCCGTAATCCTAGGATTTTTACTCTTTTTAGTCCTTTAAATGCGATTATACTCAAAAATAGTCTCAAAGTAAATTTTGTTGAATTTTTACGTTCTTTCCAACAATAAGGATAGTAAAGGAAAAAACAATGATGTGAAAATAATACTTCACAATTGCATCTAAAATTGTTTAAAAAAGGGATTCAGAGTACAATACTAAGTTAATAATATATTTGTGAATGTTTTTGTATGAACAGTCTCAAGGAATGCGAAATGCTCTGAAGATGGAAAAGAATTCCGTAATATAATGCATCTAGAGATAATTTGAAATTGAATTTTGCACCATTTGGTACAACAGAATGTTGAATGAAAACATCTGAAAATTTTTGAGGAAGAATTTAAATTTGAGTAAAAATGGTGTTAGTAAGGATATTGCTATAACCGTGATCGCCAAAATCGAAAGCCAAGATTCCGAGGAGACAAAATCTTGGATGAACAAAAATATTTTACAGATAGTCAAGAGAAAATTTAAATAAAACGGACAAAGAGAATTCTCCTAAGCGTCAACTGCGTCACTAGTGGAAATTTAAAGAAAGTTGGTGTGTACTGCAAACTTGTTTTTCCTTGAATATTTTGATACTGTTTCAGAGAAAGAGGAATAGAATTAGTTTATTCATGATATTACTATTTATTGGAGGGATAAACATTTTTGGTCAGCAATATAAAATAAAATAAAAACTTATTTAGTCCTACAGCCTATAACTCAGTTAATTTTTTTCATCGGACTTCTGTATCACACTTCTATACAAACAAAATCTCGAATAGCCAAATTCTCGAATGGGCCAAATCCCAAATAGCCAAAATCCCGAATGGTTATAATCCTGAATCTCCCGATTGGCTCGAAATACCGAATGGTTTTAATTCCAAATGTCTTAAATAGGGTAGACGGGGGTATTATCGATCAATCAGTTTATGAAATGATCAACTTTATCAGACAAAAAAATCATTCATATATTCATATTTTTGAAGTGAAAACTTATTATAGTCAATCTTGCAGATGTCTTCTACAAGATCGACCACTCACATTCTTGATATATTTATTTTGGAGTGGTTTAAAACACGAAAAACTTTTCGAAGTGCATTTGCATGTAATATTGATCAGCTGATGGTATTATCGATCAGTCGATGCTTGCATCGATACCATCAGGGAATGTGAATATGTTTTTTATATTTACGGATAAAATAAAAAAAATAGATAATTCAAATACTTAATACTAGTACTAATACTTAATACTAATAAATTAATACTATTTTTAGGACTATTTCTGCGTGGCTTTGGTCAATCTAATAGAGTAGGAAAATCTCAAAATTCCGAATAAAGGTTTTTTTTAAAGGTATTGCAATGCCAAATATTTAAAAGCTTTGGGAAGAGTAATTTCTGAATTTCTGAAACGATTTTAAAAAGTCTGTATTCCTTTCAAAGAACCTAGATATGGATCAATTTTAACCATATCTGAAGCTGTTATTAATGATTTTCTTACCCAAATTAAAATTCTGTTATTTTTAACAAGTTTAATAAACTACTACCATAACAATGAAGTTCAATAATATATATTTTTTAGTAAATATCTTTTTTACTGGTTTTATAACAATTCAAATCCGAAATTGGGCTATAATATGATATAATGTACCCTATATTTGTTTAATAATTTTCAATTATTGTTAGTCTTTAAAGCTGGAGCTTTCACATAATGCAAAGCTCACGAAGTATGTAAGATGTGATAGTGTGATCGAAAGGGACGAAATATCCCCCAAATTGGTGAATGTCGAGAATAATTGAGGAGGAAATTTGCATGAATTTGAATTATTAAGTGCGATGGATGTCTTCAAAGTCCACGGACACTGACCTAGATATATCCCACAAAATGTTGATGACTTCTTTCGACACTTCTTTTTTGCCTCGGAGGCGAATAACACGAAAAAATTCACCACGATGAACATTAATAATAAAATTTTAATTTTACTCCCATACAACCCTCAGAAAAATGCGAAAGCTTTGAGGCGAAGGACCAAGGGGAGAGCTTTTGGCCGATGGGTCGTCTTTTGACCTAACAGTGTTTGAGTCTATGGGTGTTGATGAGTCATGTTGCCGCCATCAAATCTCATAAGCCATCCACCAATTCAATTTACATAATCTCATCATTATGAGCGGTGGTGCGTATTCAATTCTCTTTATGTATTTGATGAGTGAACATAAAAAGTAAATTGAAGGCAATTTTTCTCTCAAAACATCTCTTATGTGTGCGTTATTTCTGCATCATGGAATTATTTACGAACTTGACAGGGAAAAGCTAGAGAAAGAGCATGTTTTCTTTTTTAGGGAAAAAAATGTTATTCATGGCATAATCATAAATTCAAATTTTTTGTTAATACCCAATGCGTACAGACTTTATATAAGCGTGTAACCATCATTTCAATACCACAAAGTCAATGTGATTGGCAATTAATCTTTTTCCAGTCACCCTTTTCTGAGCGAGCTTTTAATATTTAACGATATGTCAATGCCTTTTCTACCTCAATCCTAAATAAACACCCTAATTGGTGTTTGTGACATAGTAGGAACTTTGTTGACTTTAGGAGTTGGAGCAAAACTTTACAATCTTCCCCAAAAACTTGTATTTGAAGAGTATCACTAAAATCTTTGAACGAATTACGTAACTGGAAGGAAAATACAAGAGATTGAGAAAAGTTAAAAGTTGACAATAAATTCACCCTTTGGGACACAGAAGGATAGAATACTTTATTAATGTAATCTAAAACACTTTAACACATCTAACTAAATCACTATGCATCAAGGATCTTGTGTTTAGGGTCACATGCTATTTTACTGCTTGAAATCAAAAAGAAAGCGAACGATAAGAGGTATGGATTACTAGTCTTCCGTAGCCTCCCTCCCCATAAGTCAACACTAGAGGTATCTTTTTAATTTTTCCTCATCACGTTCATCTGTGATTTCATTAATTTTAACTGCTCAAACTTCAAGAGAGAGCAATTTATTTATACATAAAAATAAACAATCTTTTGTATTATTAAAATACTATCTTGGTAATCATTTCGCCTATGCTCTTAGTTCATTTCTTTCTATTTTTTTTTAATTCTAAATAACCTATGGTGCTATTTCAATGAAAAATAGGGGAATCAGTGGCGCAATAGGCAAGACCGTTGGCTCTTGGGCGGATCGATTCCCCGGCTCGACTTACTGTTGTGAGTTCGAGTCCTGCCCGGTGCAAGGATCTGAATGTCTAATTTAGGCAATTTTCATATGTTAATAACGTAATATAATGCACCGCCTACGCCCAACAACTCCGGGAGCATGGAAGAAGCATCCACAATGCGGAGAAGGCGCTCCTGGGCGAGTCTACAAACGGACTAGCAGATTCTTCTAACACGGGGATATGGACATTGTAAAAAAAAATGATTACCTTTGTAATGAATATATCTCGATACGATTAATAATAATGAAAAATAAAAAGGGAAACCTTTCTATTTAACATTTTTTAGCACTTTACACTCAGTCCCGGCATTATGTCCTTCGGAATTATGGACACACAATTAAGCAAGTTTGCCTACCATTGGGAGTCAATTTATGAAATCATTTTTGAAATACGCCTAAATGTATACTATATTACGACGCCGGTAAATTTGAAAACATTTTGCTAATTTTGCAGAATAAAACTTTAATTTCTTTTATTAAGGTACATTTTTTTTAAAAAATATTTTAACCATTCATTGAACAACTCTGGACAAAAATACTGTTTGATAATGCATTTCTATTAAACAGTTGAATCTTTTTGTTTGAACTACTTTTACTCCGCGCGAAATTTGTTCTACGGCGGATTTATTCAAAAGAAAGCCCCTGCGGGTATGTAAATTTTCTCTATGCGTAATGCCATTTCGCGCGTGTTTTTTGGTCCCGAAAATGTGCTTAATCCTGGGACTGAGCGTAGGCAAACTTGCATAATTGTATGTGCATAATCTCGTCAGGTGCATAATCCCGAAAAGCATTATGCCGGAAATGAGTGCATTACGACTTTTCTTTGTGTTGGTTCCTCTAACGACTGTTTGATTATTTTAGAACGCGGCGAGGACTAGGGAAAACAGTCAAGACAGGAACCAACACAAAGAAAAGCCGATTATATAGAAGCACTTCAGAACAGTGAAGTGACACAAGAATGTTAATTTTTCATTGGAATAGCACCGAAATTAGCAAATTTCAAAAGCATACATTTTGGTCAGTAAAATATGAAAATAATACATAATTTCTTAATCTTGTCTTTGGTAATATTCACTACTTCATTTTTTGATTTTCCAATTCAATTTAATTCAATTTATTCCAATTCAATTTATTTAATATACTTAGGAAAAACTGTGTTCTGGAAGACCTGGAAGATGATCCAGCAACAACAAGCTCCGCGAGATACCGCGGCCTACCAGTCGAAAGAATCCTGGAAATGAAATCCACCACACGGGTATCGAGATAACCGGGCAGTGGAAGACCGAGTATGGAATCACCATATGCAGACACATGATCATATTTGCGAAGTCCGAAAACATAGCGCAAACATGAATTAAACGCAAGTCTCAGACGACCATGGGCCTCAGCATGTGTTCTGAAGAACAACTCACACCCATAGGTGAAAAATGGCACAATAAGTGCTCTAACAAGAAGCAATCTGGTTTCTCGGGGTGTAAAAGTTTGATACCGTCGTAAAGTTCGCAACGTGAGAAAAACATTGCGGCAAATCTCAACTAAGTGATCCGATCAAGTAAGTGTATCATTAAATATGACACCTAGATTTTTGACCTTGGAGGAGAGTGGAATTTATTCATTCGAAATGAAAAGTGGAAAGGAGATTGGGTTTCTTCCTCCCGAGTGCACCAGAAGTGCCTGTGACTTTCGTGCATTCAGGACCGGACCATTATTGTCGGCCCAGTGTGAGATCCTCTCCAAATCATCATTCACAGCATCGAACACGTGAGATGAATTTAACGGATCTCCAGAGCACTAAATCTGAAGATCGTCTGCATACAAATGGTACCCACAATATCTGAGAACCTGCGGGAGATCATTTATGAAAAGAGAGAAAAGAATGGGTCCCAAAATGGTACCCTGGGGAACACCGTGAGTAAGATCGATGGCAGACAAGTTTGATTGTCCAGACCTTACAATCTGAGATTTTCACTTGTCATTGCTACTAAAATACTGCTTAATGAACTGCAGTCTAAAATAATTGAATAGCCAATATGAATTAAGGATCCGATAATGCATCATATCCATCATATCAAACATCGAAGTATTCGAAAGTGCGCACTTCGAAATCGATTTTCAATTTTGAAATTATTTTTGATATTATTGAATCAGTTAAATCTATAGTATATCTAATTAGGTATAAAATTATTAAAGTTTCTTATTTTGGTTACTTTTTGAATCACACCTGATCAAAATTCCGAAAGTCGAAATCCTGAATTGATTAAAATGTCATAGCTGCTCTCATGATTGCAGCTTTGCTTGCTGGAGGCAAAGGAAAAGTTTTTGTGTTTTGGGATATTATTCCATATGGTAGAGCGTACGGCCTATTCGACGCATATCAACCCAGTCAACGGCTGTATCCCACCAATCCAAATCCTTTATTCCTTTTACACGCACAACCCCTACCATCCAAAGGCGGGTGTTGAAGTGCTATTATGGTGCTCTTGTTACTTACGGTTATGGCAATTAACATTAGTACTTTAGTGAGTGAACATCAGTCGCCGTGGACAGTTCACTCGCAGGAAGTTTAAATATGGGTGGCAACCTCAGTTCCCCATTTTCCCTCTGTAAATCTGTAATTTCATTTAGGTGAGCCCCATCAGGGCTTACAACATGTTATCCTCTAGGGGAAACTGGGGCACCACCAAACACGGGGTAGCACCAAACACTGCGATTTTTTAATCAGATATTCGACTTGAGAGGACAAGACCTGTAGGCATTTATAGACACTATAGGGATGCTTGTCTACTGAAAAAATGGTAGAGATAGTCCAAGTAGTTTAGGAATAAAAATTAGTGTTTGGAGCTACCCCGTGTTTGGTGGTGCCCCAGTTTCCCCTATGTGAGTTTGACGTTTGACCATTTGGAATTTCGGATTTCGATATAGCTTTCAGAATTGTGGCCCTTTCGAGACTTTAGCGTTTGGAATATTGACTGCCACCGATATAAACATCACATATAACGCCTCGTCATCCAAGGATCTTGGTAAAATTTTGCGAATGTCAGTTATCAATAAAAATGATGCGGGTCTCAGTGGCGCAATAGGCAAGACCGTTGGTTCTTGGGCGGATGAGATCTCTGGCTCGACTACAGTTGTGAGTTCGAGTCCCACCAGGTGCAAACATCTGAATGTTTAGAAAAAGATATTTTCACTGTGATATAACGTAATAAAAATGCACCGCCTCTGCCCAAAAAACTCCGGGAGCATGGAAGAAGCATCCACATCACGGGGAAGGCGCTCCTGGGCGGTCTTACACATGGACTTAGCGGATTCTTCCAACACGGGATACAACAGCAGCAATATAACATAATTACATTGTAACAAGTATTCCGACGCGATTAATAATAATAAAAATGATTAAACAGTGTTGCTTGAGAGCTTTTGATTGATAACAGCTTGAAGTTGACTCTGAAGATATTCGATTTTGATCTCACGACCTTTAAACAGTTGACAACAGTAAATCATAAACCATATTTGAAGATTTTATGGTGATCTCCAGTTAGGATGAAGTTACCTCAAGATTAAAAACACTTTTTTAATCTTCCCTATAGAACCCCACTTCACTTATCTTCAGCAATCCAAACGTCCGATTTTAAACTACTTCGAAATCGTTGTATTTTAGGGTCGAATTACCGAATTCAGAACCTACTCTACAGGAACTCTATGGGGATGTATAATTTTTCATTAATAAACATAATACTAAATATCATTATCTATGTCACAATCTTAATTACACCGAGAAAAATTTGGATGGTATTTTCTACAAATCGTGTCTTTAAATTCTACTGCCTCAAAAGATAGTAGAAAATACCATCCTCCATAGATACTTTCCTTTAGAATCTACCATCTTGACATTTTAAAATTTACTATCCTATGGATAGTAAATTCTAACAGCCGGATGGTAAAATCTACTATCCTCCTTTAGATTTTACATTGACCTCTGTCAGTTTCTAATATCCGGGAAGTAAATTTTACTGGCCGCATATTTGATGTTAAAATTTAACTGGAAGACAGTAAATTTTAACGGAGGATAGTAATTTGGATTGAAATTACTATCCAAGCCAATAAAATTTGCCATCCTACTGTTAGAATGTCATTTTGGAATATCGTGGGTGCCGATGCAACGGTTCCCGATATGCTTTGAATACATTATAGCAATTCGTGGCGCAGCTGGAAGATGCTGGACTGTCATCACAAAGGTCGCGTGTTCAAATCTCGGCTGAGTTGTCAATGTTGGAAAAAGATTTTCACGCATCAAAATGGCTTGAAATACAGAGAATGTCATCCAGGAAGTGCCCCAAGCCCTCAAACAATGGCCAAAAATCAATGAAAATAAGGAAAAATAAATTTTTCCGACATTTTTCATTCTAATATCCGGCTAGTAAAATTTACTATCCTGCCAGTAAAATTTACCATCCGGATAGTAAAATCTAATATCCGGGGATATTAGAATTTACCATCCGGCTATTAGAATTTACTATCCATGCAATAGATTCTACAATTTTTGACAGTCCAATTTAATATCGCGTTTGCTGGGTGACTTTTTTACTATCCGGCCATTAGAATTTTGTATGGAGGATGGTAAATTTTACCATCCACATTTTTCTCGGTGTATGTAATTCTTTGCGCTCCAGGTAAATCAAAAATCCATTCATATTAATAAGGATTAATATAAAAAGTCATTTGGAGAAGTATTAAATTAAGCTATTCTAACCTTGATAAAAAAAGTAAATTGTATTATTTCCGTTTTCAATTACACATTGGAATAAACGTGGGGACTACCTTTAGTTTATTTAAGAAAATCTCTTCAGAAATCATTCTTGTGACCTTTATTTATCCACAAGATATACACCCAAGAAACTCCCCCTAAATTTAGCCATGTAAGATATGCAAAATGATGGATTTCAATAGCCATCCCCTTGTGGGTTAAATTACAAAAGTGAATAAAGCTTTTGCTGAGAGCCACTGCTGTTAGGATCAAGTCAATTGTGTCTGTAATTTAATTTAAGATTTATAGAGATAATTCCATTCCCTGCTTCACAAAAGTCTCCATGGAGAAAGATGTTTTGTTTTTTGATAAAATCCACCCATTTTGATTGTCTTTTTGTCGAATCTTTTTGTCTTTTGGCACACCGAGGACAAACATAGGAAATGGGAGGAAAATACCATGGAGAATAAAAAGTTCTAAATTGCGCAAAATTTATTTCATTCTCAACCTCCGAGGAATCATACTAAATTGCGGACTTTTATAACCATACTTCACAAGGTGGAAGGAGGATCTGGGGAGTTTTTTTCTTTGCACACAGAAAGAAAATGGAACCCTAATTATGAAGGGAAAGGGCTGAAAGGGTGAAGTACGGTAAAATGAAGAAAAAAGAACAATTATAGCATTAAATCATAAATTCGTTCATATTGCTACAATTTTAATTGGAAGCGAAATATCTACAATAATCATGTATATATATATTAATTTATTGAGGGAAGATAAAATGGTTAAAATCTGTACATCGGTTTCAGTAAGGTCGGTTTCAGACCTAAGGTTTAGCCCAGTTCCCGATGGTCTAGAAAATCAAAATACTAACGAATTTTATTGGTTTTTTTTTTTTTAATTTAAAGGATCACTTGCCTATGTTGTCTAAAGTTAAGTGATAGTTTTCGAAAAAAATTTGATTAATAAGAAATTAGAGAAGTTAAGCCACATGGCTAATCCTTAGGTTTGAAACCCGTATAAACTTTTCTTGAATTCTAATATTTAAGAACGGTCCTCACTGATCGTACATGGTAGATCGAATCGATACAGATTTTTCTTAAGCGCTAGAATTAAAGAAAAGCTTACGAACAGGAGGGGGTTAAAGTTACCCGCATCTACGGTAATTCTAAAATGTGTGTGCAGAAGGATGTGTATATGATATTCTATTTTATTGTTTTTCTATTCAAAAGGCAACAAATATATTGAAAAATATTTTTAGACCTATTTTACATTTAACTCCAAATTTCTATGTCTTTCATGCACTTCCATGTATCTGTACACCACTTCTGATCATCATGCCTTTACAGTTTACTATCATGCGCTTATTTTGAACCTTTTATATTGTTAACAGAGAAATGGAATCCCTGTTAGTTCCGTTAATTCCAACCATTCCAACAATATTTATTTCGGTCATTTAACTTTCGGACACTTATGGATAAATAAAGATGAATATTTTGAATTTTAAAATTATTTCGAATTTATTAAAAAAAAACTCCTTCGATTGCAATCTCAAAAGCAGTTCGATTTCTCACGCCTACGCAAATAATAATAATAATATAGGGTAAAGTGGTACAAGTTGGACAGTAGTGGTACAAGTTGGACAATGGTACAATTTGGACAGGGCTTTTTATCTAGATAAATTTAGTACTGAATTTTTATTTGTATATTTTTAATGCTTTAGTTTTATAATTTGGTTTCTAGTGCTTAAAAACAAATTTTGTACTGTATTTATCAAGAAAAAAGCCATGTCCAACTTGTACCGGCGAATTGTCCAACTTGTAACACTAATTCCAAATTATACACTTTACCCTACTTTATTCACAAAAATTGTATCATCATTTTTACAATAGTGAAAGAAAAAAGTGAAAAAAAGAAAATATTAAAAATAAAAATGTACAGAAAGAATTGAAAATGAAAGAAGAAAAAAGAATTAAGTGAGAAAAAAGACGAAAAGAGTCAAAGATAGGTAATATTTCCGTAAGGATAAACAGCAGCCCCTTTTAAAGTTTATTAAGAAGTATTTCAATGTAATTTTCTTAAGATTTTTCAACTTTTTACCTTTCGAAGCTACTGATAAAAATTTAATGAAGATAATAGACAAAAAGAAGAAGTCGTGGACTTTAAAACGAAAAGGTATCAAGTCGCATTAAATTTTCCCTTTCGTGACACCTCAATAAATCTTTCAGGAAGATAAATGAAATTTTAAAAAAAATACCATCTTTTAGACACAAAAATTTCGCAAAAGGCGTGGCTAATGCTCTGGAGGAAGAAATTCACAATTCAGCCGATAGGGCTAATTTTAGGTCATGGTTTTTGAAAAAATAAAATTTTTTCAGTGGATAAGAAAGAAATCTCAGAGTAGGGATTCATCCTGAAATCTAAAAACCAAATATTTTCTGTAAGCAAATGAGTTAAACTAGTACATAAAGAATTTTTGATAAAAATGAAATTTGGATTTTTGGTAGAATTTTATACAAAAAATTAAGCATTTTCATTTAATTTGTGTCTTAATTTTGTTATGCAAAAAAATAAGACACTACGCTTCGTCTTGTACAAAGAGTTATGGTCAAGAAATCCTTCTCTCAAGGACTAGTTTAACTTGTATTTTAATAGGAAATATTTGGTTTTATGACTTCAGATGAATCAACTGAAACATTGAACCCTTCTTGATTTTCGCAATTTTATTCTCTACGACATTTCGAGGATGGATATCCTCTTCATCAGGTCTACAATTCAGTTGAACAATTTTTTCAGAAACATTTCTATGGAAAAGTGCGAGCACAACAGAAATGCTCCACATTCCATGCACAAACCACAAGTGGACATCCATCTTCGAAACTTCGTAGAGAATAAAATTGCGAAAATCAAGAAAGGTTCAGTGTTTCCGTCTATCTCCTGCTACATTCCATCGAACCGTAATTCCTCAGATGAATCTACTCTGAGAAATCTTGCCCATCAAAAAATAAGTTTTTTTTTTCAAAAAAATGTCTTCAGAAATCAGGAGGGGAATTCTGTAACGCTCTGGCAATGCCATATGACAAATTGGGTTCGAATCTTAGGAGAGCTTTTTCGAAAATGCGATTCTGTAGCCGTGACATTGTCACATATTTGTGATTTCTGGCAATTCAAATGACAAAACAAATCAACTAAGATGTACTGTATTTTAATAAAATCATCAAGTAAAGGGATTTCATTAAAAATTCAATGATTTGCCTTTTCGAACTCATATGATATGACAAGAAAAGCTCGAATGGCATTGTCAGATTTCGAACTCACGCGTGACTGTGCCACGAAAATTACAGAATTCCCCTACAGGTTTCAGTGGATGAATTTTTAAAATTTTTGATTGAAAATCGCAAAAATATAGTTTGAGTGTTGTAAATAAGAGCTTGAATTAAATAATTTTCTTATTATTCTAAAAGGAACGAAAATATTCCGTTTTTTAGTCTTCTTGATCGAGGTAATTTCTTAACACATGTACGTCTTTAACTTTATGTCAGCAGAATGACAAGGATTCCACTAGTTGAACAGGAATTACGGTGAATGTAGTACTACTGTCGACGTATTAACATCACAGTTACCGTCAATTATCACATGATAACAAAATGAAATATCAAAACAGGATTTCCTGAATATTGTAATGTTAGCTTGTTATCTTTTTTCTCGCAAGTTATTTTAATTCATTTTTCCTCAAAAGGATTAATTTTTGCTACGTGGGTAAGATGTGGATTGATAGCAATAACAAAAAGAATTTCTTATATAAATTATATTATATTGATTAATGTGAAATTGAGGATAGGATATCCTATCTGGTATAAAGTTTTATAACTGAGCTTTTTACATGGAAAAAAATGTCACATTAAAGTGCAGGAAAAGTAAAGCAGAAGATAAAGTCAAAAATGAGCTTTTTCTTCATAGTTTTCCACATAGATTTTCTTTTTAATGTGACTCTCCACAACTTTGTTTCATGAGCTCTTCACTTACGTTTCCCTACCCCTTATATTCCACAAACTTTAATCACTCTAATTAATCTGGTGGTCGGGGACGAAGCTAAAGCCAAGAGAGGCTCAAGAAAGTCCCTCAGTAAGACTTTCACCAAAGAGTGTCACATTTTTCCATGTCAGTAATTAAGATTTATTGCATCGCACAGAGTACAAACTTTTTCCAATTTATATCCGCTCTTGAGACTTTTCCTTACCATCGTCAATGCATAAAAATGTCAATTTTTCCCCAAGAGCTTCTCAAAAATCCATCCAGAAGCCACAAACTTTTCCAAAAAGCTCAATCTTCTCAGGAATTTGAAAGACTGGAAATCGTATTTTGATACATTTTGCCATTCATGTGTTGAGAAAAAATCGTGGGAAAACAACGCATAGAGAGATGAGGTGGCACAATTTTCCATTTTCACATCATTTATGACAAAAACATTTATTATCTGTCACATATTTTCCATTTTCTCTGCCTTTCTCTTATTCCATTTGAGCATGGAATAGCATAGAAGCAATTTACAATCCTACGAAACAAATTTTCCATATGACAGTCACCCTCGTGTGTGCAATAGGAGCTGAAAATTGAAGGTATCCCGGACAATCTGGACTTTTGTATTTTCTTTTGCAAATACAGTGAATTTTCCGCATTTTCTATTAGTTGAACAGTGTAGATTAAAAAAAAAAGTTTCTGTAATTTCGAGCTTTGTTGTACTGAAAATTAACTAAATGATTAATTTCAACATACCTGCAGAACATACGATTTTTGGTTCAAATCCTTCTACAGCGTTAGCTCCTTTTAAAGTGGTTGATATAATTTAATTGTCTGTAGAGGCAAGCGTATCGTATGCAAACTGGCTGGCCGCTGGACTAGCTTCAGGATTATCAAAGTACCAAAACTCAGATTAATGAAGAGTGTCGCAGCAGATTTGATGTTGTTGATTTTTTGTTGATTGATTCTGCTGTCCCACAGGTCTGCAGACTAGAGTGAATTCTTTTACCATTATTTCATCAAGGAAATTGGGAAGGTTTGTCTTATACATATTCTGATGATATCTGTCTCTTCTATTTGAATGAGAACGGCAACCAGTTGCAGGGTATAACCACCAGATACTTCAGAAGAATTATGTAAATTGTGCAATGGAATGCCTGGAACAGAGTCATCGTAATACGTCTAAATCAAAGTTCATATGCTTTTCGGTAACTCAAAGGTTATACAGTGATGCTAATCTTTGGGTTCAAAAATGCACTGAATTCTGCTAACATGGTGTTATCCTTAATGGCACAATCAGATACTCAGCGTATGGAGATCCTTGAAAAATTAAAGAGGTTCTTTAGAAAAATTTCACCAGATGTTTTGCTTTGAGTAACATGGCAATAACTTGATGTATTGAGAAGAGATACAGACGAAAAATGGGGAACTGACTGAGGTTAGTATTAAAAATGTCCTCAAGTGGGACCTCCCAATTGTCCACTACTTCATGACCTAAACCGGAGAAAGTAAACAAGATATTTGCGTAGAGAAACTTTATACGAGTAAAGTAAGTCAACTCTGGCTTGTAAAATCAATCTCTATTCTTAGATTATAATAGTAAAGGCGACCCGTAAAGCTTATCAAATAATCAATCCTTAAAGTTCTTAAAACCGAAGAAAACTAATTAACGGACATAGGATAATTTGTGTAAATCTTATTCACTTTATTAAAGAGTCGAATACGGTTGGTCACTTTTTGGATTTACTAACCCATAGGGAGATTAATCATAGCATACCGTTGCCTAATTTATTGGGAGAAAACTTTACCAACAAAGGCTACAAACCAACTCGGAAACTCAAGAGGAAATAGATGTTTTCCAACTTCGGCAATTAAGACCATCTTTGATTTAGTGCCTCTATAATATTTCTTGCAGAACACTGCAACCCAACAAGGGCTAGCGATCACCGTGGTCAAAGACTTTTAAATGGGTAATCTTATAGGGTATACGGAACATTAAAATGACTACGGAACACCCTGGTTGAAGTGGAACTACATGATCTCGGAATTAAAAGACCAACAATTGAAAGAAAACACATTCAAGATTACAATACCTAACAGAGAAGATGTGCTCCAACACGACGATGACTCGAAAGACTATTAACGAATCTGTATGTGAATGTGAGAAAGTGGCTTTAACTTTGAAGGCCACTTGCCAGGGGGTAGGTTAGCACATAGTAAACCTTCAAACGATGCAAATTTTCTCTTTGTTTGCAAAGAGATGGTTTACCATTTCTCATGTCGTGTTATGAGAGGCTTTTTGCAAACAAAGTGAAAATTCAAATCCTTTGAAGGTGCGCTGTGTGCGAACCATGCCAACATTCTCCTACGTAAATTCTGTCACCGTTAAACTATTCTCAGAAACTGAAGCGTATCTTGGGAGCTTTAGTTGCCTCCATATGTTCTTCAAAGTTTTCTGTATCAGTCTGCTGAATGGTATACTCAAAGGACAATTGTATTCAAGCCCAAGTGCAGTGAAGTAGTAAATCCTCCCGCCTGTATGTGATTTCTCCTCCAAATTTGAAACGTGATGAAGAGAACATCCATCCGCAAAAGAGGTCTTTTTTTCCGTCCACAATCTTCTTCCTCAAAACTAGTTTTTGAATGTATGCAGGAACTAAACAAAATGGCTGATCGATACCAGGTAATTCTTACCTGGATCCTCGGCTATTTTAATGTGGAGCATAATAACAACTTGACCAGATCTTTTCCCTTCGGCTGTGTATGAAGAAGATGAGAGAGCATGACCAAGCACTTCACCATCTCTTCATCAATTTCAAAGCAGCCTACGATAGCATAGTCAGGGTAAAACTGTACGAAGCCATGGGAGAATTCAGTATCCCGAACAAACTGATTAGACTGGCTAAGATGATCATGACCGATGTGAGGAGCAAAGTAAAGGCGGACATATCACTGTCACGAGAGTTTTGCGTGAACAATGGACTCAGACAGGAGGACGGACTATCGTGCGTCCTCTTTAACCTGGCACTGGAGAAAGCGATCCGTGACTCTGGCGTGAGTATGAGGGGGTCATACTCAATAAGTCCACGCAGCTCCTAGCCTATGCTGACGATATTGACATTATGGGGCGCAATCCCAGTTTTTCGGTTCAGATACTTAAGCATCAAGACTAAGCTACTGCTGTATAGGACTATAATCCTGCCAGTCCTCAAGTATTCGTCTGAGACGTGGTTCCTCAGCAAACAGAATTGGGAACTCTTAGCCGCGTTTGACAGGAGGAGCCTACGACGGATTTTTGGCCCCATATGTGAGGAGGGACGATTCCGGAGCCTATACAACCATGAGGTGTATGAGCGCTACTGAGAGTTAACTGTCGTCAAGCAAATACGCCTCAATAGCCTCCGGTGGGCTGGTCGTCTGGTTCGCAAGGATGAGGACGACCCAGCCTGGAAAGTTTTTATGGGCGGACTCTATGCTTCGAGTAGACGAGGCCGACCCAGCCTCAAATGGACCGACGGCGTGGACCAGGACGTCAGGTCATTAGGGGTTCGGAATTGGAGAACAGTGGCGCATAACAGGCTCGAGTGGCGACGGGTCCTGATCCTGAGTCAGGCCAAGACCAGTAATTGGTTATAGCGCCAGATAAATAAGTAAGTAAGTATAATCAGAACTTCATTAGCCCAATACCTACATTGTGGCTACTCTGGGAGCCGGATAAGGGACCTTCTTAACGAGAAGACGGCTAATGAGCACAAGATACTAACATCATTTCCGTCAAAATTTAATATCCACGTATACCAAATTAATTATTAGGATCTGTGAGCTTTTTGAAAGCGTATTAGGGACGAGATCTAACCTTTGCTCCATTGTTCTCTCGTTCAATTTCTGGTCTAGTCACTAACTAGCTCTCTTTCTTTTGTTTGTCTTTTAAGTAGTACTCTCTCTATTAGCGATCGTCGCTAAAGTCCAGGGATGTCAAACGTATGTGTGCAAGAGGGAGGAAAGTGGTCACGCCATGATGTTATCCCATCATAACACACAGGGGTAGGTCATCTCCATGTATGAATAGGTGACTTCAAATGACGTCTAATGGTCAGATGCCCGCTGGGTTTAGCAGTCGGCAAGTATTGGGCTCACAAGACACTCTGGGCTAAACGGCCTGGCTACGAATTCTGAGAATGTGAGTTTATAAAGCGATAAATTCTCTGATTTGAGATCGTCTTAACTAAGTGTTTCAAAAGACTTTAACAAAAATTATTATGTAAATTCTGGTCATCTGGTCTAGGTCATCGTGACTCTTTCACATGACAATTTGTATGAAAGATTATGAAATACTCACAAAAGGCGATCACGTGAAAAACTCATGAATTTCAGAATTCATCCCCTGGTCTTCGATATGCTAAGCTAGTCTTGGAACCAAACGATCGTTGATTTGCATATACGGGATATTATGCTCTGGTATTAGGACACATTAGCACAGAAGCATTAGCAAAGATGAGATTTGCCAGTATTGTCTATAGCACCAAGAAGACAGTATAACATTCTGTGTTACTGTCCGGTATTCAGTATACAACGGAGGATATCTCTGAGCGACTTTGCCCTGCCTCTGTCATTAAAACTTCTCAATATGAAACTTATTGTCCTTCTTTATGGCCTCTACACATTAGAGAAATTTATGTTCATATCGAAGAGTTTTCTTACACAAAGGTAATGAATTTACTTCAAAATAGACATAATTTCTCTAGTGTGTAGAGGCCATTAGGGGCGCCAGGATGTCACTATACAAATAAAGAAGATGGGTACAATAAACTGACCAGTAACCATCCCAGGCATGTCTGTGACCTCCTCTACACGTATAAAGTGTAAAGTATATACTAAATCATTAAATGTATGATACTTTTAATGACTTATAAAAAACTATATACTCCGTACTAGCCTAAATTCCCGTTTTGATGTGATTCTGGTAATATCTCGGGAAGCAGGTGGATAGCATTGGAAAGTAATCCACCCATTAACGAAAACATTTTTCATCATATGGTGGCATAATATGTAGTTACATTAGGTATATGCTTTAGGAAATCGTAAGCCTCTGAAGAGTGAGTAACGTTGACTGTTTTCATTAAGGATGTTCCCATGAGATTTTCAAGAAAACATTCTATATTTTTGATAATTCCTAGAAAATGTGATTTATACGTGAAAGCTGACTGTCACAGTTTCAGTTGTATTTTTACGTTGAAACTTTCCAAGAGACATGCATAAAACAGATGGATGAAGAATGAAAGAAATCCATTAGGGAGGTGTTTGGAATCAATTCACTTTACCATTCAAAAGCTACCTCTATGCTCTTATTCATGTTTCATTCATCAATTTTCTTGTTTATTTCTTGCCTCTGCTTTTTTCACACCTATTTTTCACACCTCAGGCTTATCCTGGAAGGGAAAAAAGTTACCATTTTGGTTCGTTCAAGACTCCAGAGATTGAAGGTGACTTTCTATTTTTTTTGCAGGATCTGTTAAAGCTCCTTTTAAGACAAAGTTACTTTAAATTATATGTACCACGTATTTACCTAAGGGAAATAGGTGAGAATGGTAAAGGGTGGAAATAATCCAAAATTCTCTCTAACCAAATGCAGAAATCACCTCCTGCAAATACTCACATGGTTTTTTTTCACACAGGAAATAAATCTCTGTCGAGTGTTGAGCTTTTTTCTTACATTTCTCATGACATTCATCTTAGCAATTTGTACGTTTGGTGGGAAAAGTGTGTAAATTTCTCGGGGATGAAGTGCAAATCTTCAAAATGTCGCTGAAATTCTAAATCACTGTCACATCTCAACAAGGTTGTTTCACCACGAATTACAATTACATGTTTTCAGCTACAAAGTAATTGTGGGCAAAGGAAACTAGAATTAGAACATCTGAAATGAATCAATCTTCAGCAAAAAAGATCCATTTTCCGTTCAAATTGACAATAAAACAAATTGCAGAAAAGAACTAAATAAATTAACTTAATGTTCCCGAAATATTTAACAGGCAGTGGAAAAACTCACAAATTGCTATCAACTGATAGCATTACTATGGTCTTGACTCTTTTGTGTCACGACCATCCACCACGAGAAAGCAAATAAATTCTTACTCACACCTGCAATTGAGGTTGGTGTCTTTTGCATGCAAACGATGAGAATGGTGCGGAATCCAAAATTGTACACTTGAGCACCAAATTTGGTTTCAATGTTCACCCAACTATGAAATTGGATGGCATAGAAAATTGTATTTATATGAGATGATATTCTCGTACATAGCAAATTGACATAAATACACCAAACAGTCTGTTTGAGTAGGTAACATTGAGACATATTGGATTGAAATGCAAATTTATCTAAATATCAAAACACGTGATATTACTAAGAATATCACCAATTAAAATATTTGTTTTTGTTTTGAAGTATTTTTTTTTAAATTTTTTTATCATGTAAGTTATTATTTGTTTTCCCTATTTTTAAGGCTTTCTGGGAAGCATCATTCTCATTTTTCTAGTCAAATTTCTCTATTTTAGGCCAATTTCGGACACTCAATGGGCCAAGTGGTAGAGCACTCGCTCTATGATGCAAATGTCCCGGGTCGAACTCCCTTTAGGTCACCAGGAATTTTTCTGGCGTTAAAGGTGTTCGGATTGCATCCAGTGAGCTTCACTGCACTTGATTCCACGGGCATGGGACTGACAACCTCATCCCGTACAAGAAAAAATAATAATGCATGTCTAGAAGTCCCCTTGCGGGAAGGCCTTGTTCCTTCATGGAATTATTCCTTTATTATTATTATTATTATTATTATTATTAGGCCAATTTCCCATTCTTCAATTAAGATGCGAATTAATATTTTTGATCGGGTAATTAGCAGTTTGGCAACCAAATCGAAATGGTTCATTCTATAATCAGAAAAAGAAAGTGAAAGAGGTGGCAAGACGATCCATGTTTTTCGAATTGCTCCAAGTCGTAACTTAGACACTATAGGGAAAACTGGGGCAAAAAGTAACAAAACGGATATTTTATTTTTTTTACAAGCTACTCTACCGTTTCAAAACTTTCTAATTAGCGCAGTTTTATAGGAAATTTACCGCTCTACAACTTTGTGAAAGTAATTTTTCTCTATTTTGTAAAGAAATACGTTTATCGAGCCAGTTTCTAAAAGGTAATTTTGTGACTATTCTCAAAAATGCTGGGGCAAATAGTACCAGACATTGGGTATTATCATATTTTGATTCGCTTCATTACAGGCTTCCGTAAATTTAAAAAAATACCTAGAGGACATATTTTCATAGAAAATTTATTCATCTACACTTTTGTGAAACACCGTTTTCTCTGCGAGAAAAGTGAGAAAACGAGAAAAGCGCTTTTCAAGCTATTTTAGAAAAATACACACAAAAGACTGCAAATCGTTTGACCAATGCAAACAACAAGCGGCGAAACATGATAAAGACGTTTCTTTTCGCCGTGAAACATCAGAAATTGCTTAGCTTTTTTGTTACTTTTTGCTCTATACCTTTTGTTACTTTTTACCCCAAGTGGCCATTTTTAATAAAAGGATTTCTGGAGAAAAGAACTTTTGTGAAATTGTAAAATAGATAGCGGATTCGTATTCAAGAAATCCAAATGATTTAGAAAATATTCACCAGTGCATAAATTTTGGAAAATAAGTAGGTAATAATTGTAATCTTCTGCAAGGAAAATATTTCAAACATAGAGCTAAAAATTTCGATATTTTTTATTTTCTAAATTCCTTGTTGGAATTCTAAGAAACTTACGACATTGAAGAAGGTCTATGGAGGTTATCTATGAAAAAAATTTGAGCCGCTATCTGCTTTACTTTGGAAGATATTGAATTTTGAATTTTTCGATTTGTGACTTTTTGCCCCAGTCTCCCCTACCTTAGAAAGATTTTCGCATCTTTTACACTCTTAGAAATATGTAGTCCCAATTACCTCATATACAGTTATGGAAACTATAAAATATAGTAAGCATAGACTCATTCATATATTTAGCTAGGGTAACTAAATGAAATAGTTGACCAATATTAGTTACATTATCTTTTTCATTTAGTTATCATAAGTAAATTAAATTAGTAACGGGTACTATAACATATTAGTTCCAATAACTAAATAAATGTGGTTGATATCCATCTTATTGGCTGTAATAACTATATCGTATTAGTTGTGGTTACTATATAGCTCGAAAAAGCTTCAACACATAAGTATAAAACTACTTTTTACAATTGAAAAAGTTGTGAGAACTTTATGAAAATATAGGCCCATTTATTTGCATTAGTTGTGAGAACTAATAGGGATTAGTGACCAATATTAGTTGGGATATCGATTTCATTTAATTAACACAAAACAATTATATGAAACCATTATAAAACAATTGCCGCAACTTATCCACGTAAATATTGCCTTATATTCTCACTACTAATAAATTTACTATGAGTAAAATGTTTTAAGATTATAAGAACTATTTTAATTTTTAAATTGGTTTGATAATAATCACCCGATCAACAAATTTTCATTAGTAATGATGTCTAAACTTTTCTAAGAGTGTACCACTTACCTATTCACAACTAATTTTTAATTGATTTAGAAATAAACATCGCTTAAAATAAATTAGGATATCGGTTCATGAAGGTTTATTACTGGCTCGTAACAGATTTCAAGTGGTTCAGACTTTTCGAAAATTCAGTGACATTTCCAATGATCCGAAACACGACTTGGTTCATTTGAGAAATACACTCTTTTGAAACTTTTTAACCCTTGTCCTTAAAAACCGTTGTTCGGATTGAATGGACTGTATTTTCATATTTGGGTGAAATATACGCGTAGGAAAATAAATAAATCGCACTTAGATATGTGGAGAAGAGGGGCGTGCTAGTCGACTCAGGGTCGACTTATGAAGGTTCCCCGGAGGTCACAAGTTCTTAACTCTAATCGGTTGGTCTCAAAGCGTAACCCGAATGGATTGACTAACGGATAGACGGGCAAAAACGTGACATATATGTTTTTTATATCGTCTGAAGCGCGAGGATATGTTGAGAAAAGTGGTCCCCGAAGGATGTAAAGTGCAAATTGTGATGGATGAAAAAATCGAGGGATTATACTGCTCTCTCTCTGTCAACTTCGAACACTATATTATTCTTGTTGTGCAGTACCTTCAATGCACCTTTCAGAATTGATAATTCCCATTTTTGATATGGTAGATATATAACCTGACCTTTTTGAGTACTGAGTGAGTGCTAAATCTTAAGTCTTATGTCTTCAGGTTTCATCCACAGGCTGATATCTTCACAGAGATTGATGTTACCTGAATGACTTGAGACACCTTAGTGAGTTATGCAGAGACATTTCACTCTGGAATTGAAAGATGAGTGAAACTATCATATATATTTTCGTTGATTTAAATGAACCCTAGGGCTGATATTAAATTTACTGAAGTTCAACAAAAAGGTTTATTTAAAAATTTACATTTCTTACTGAGATGGATTTTCTTCCTCTATTTTAACTTCTTGAATCTCTGGCTCCTTCTTTAAATAATTTTGAGAATCCTCATCGTCCTCAATAATAGAATCAATCCAGGTCCTGAAGTAGGCAACCCTAGTATGGACATCAGGATATCCTTGACCACAAGGGACTCCCCAAGATACAATTCCCATTAGGATATCCTGAGACACCAAGGGTCCTCCAGAGTCTCCTTTACATGATCCCTCATTGACATCATTGTAGGTGCAGAGTTGGTAGATTTCTATTTCCGGTACTCCAGTTTCTGCGTATCGAGCTGTGCACTCTGTATTGGTGATTGAGCGCAATCGGATGTAGTGAAAGTTAATAGGGACTGTACCATTCGGATACTGAAAATAGCCATATGATTAATATCAATTGCCACTTTTGTGGAGCTCTTTTAGAACATGCCCTCATATGGGAAAGACGTGAAAACCACAAATGGTGGAATTTAGCAATCATTGTAGCTGAAATGACATTTTCCTAATTAAAAGCAGTATGATGAACTACGTTAATGAGAAAATACTTTATTTCTCTTTTACTGCACATTTCTTTGATGTAATGCTTGATTTGGTTGGTTTTTAATTTGAAATGTTAAATAAACATGTTGTATACTTACTGATGTTAATCCCCAGCCAAAAACTGTCAGATCAATGCCAGGACCTATGTAGAACTCAGTAGCAGCCATTTTAATTGGATAAACTTTTTCATTAAAATCAACTGGACTCGTTGTTTTTACAAGAGCTAAATCATTCTGAAGTATAGTAATGTTGAACTTTGGATGAATTACAATCTTCGACACATTGTATCTCTGTCCTCCTTCTAAAATACTTTGCGTGCCGACCACAATTTCCAAAGGTCCAACTTGCATTGCTGATGAACAATGAGCAGCAGTTACGGCCCAATAAGGAGCTACAATAGCTGCACCGCAAAAGTGATAGTTGTATTGTTGTATTCTCAGGGATGCAAAATATCCAAAGTCAGTGGCATTATACGGTTTACCACCAACAATCCGGAAATCACTTTGTGTGACGTGTTCTTCGGAAAATCAAAAATAAAAGCCAAGATGTAACATAAATTAACTATTTTTAAAATACCATAAATTCTGTGCCATGCACAAACGAATCCATTCATCCGATTTATTTAATTTCAGAAAAAAAATTTCAAAATGATACCTAACATTTTAGACAAACCTTGACATACTTTACTGGTCTACGACAATATTTTAAGCAAATTTAAAGTAAGTTATCTCAGACAAATAAATTAAATGTCTTAAATGTGACCTTTAAAACGTGTGCCTTATATAAAGCAAGATAACTTTTGGATTTTGTCATATTGCCTATCAAAATAGAACTGTGAAATTTATAGCTTTATATACTATCTTGACAAACGGCACAGGTTCTGAAAAAGAAAGGTCGAAAGTTTTGTTTGGTATCGCAAACATATTAATCGAACTTGAAAAGCAAGTGTATTGAATTACATTAGTCATGTTATAAGAAGGAACGCAAAGTTTTGGCAGCAAATACTTACAGATTATTTATTCAAGATTCCTTTTTACTTTTTAAAGATATTAATTTTAAAAGTCAATGGGTTAGAAATAACGATATAAGACCTTAGATTCAATCTCAAAAGTTTTATTTTTTTTATTGTTTAGAAGAGGAGAGAGCATTACATATCGCTCATTCGACTTTCGGTGGAACAATTTTGAATTACCATAACACTGTGCAACAATTTTGAACTTCTTTTTTACCCTGGGTTCTCATGCTATTTTTTTTTATTGCTAGGGTCAAATGATTTACGAAAATACTTATCATTTTGATTTCATTTGGATTTTGCGCCTGGTATTTAGGAAAAACCGTTTTTTACGTTTTTTGATACTTGGATGCCTACATCTCCGATTCTGCTGAACCGATTTATTTCTCACTATAGAATGAATTGTTCTCTTTTACATGTCCGATAAATCCTCTGAACAGATGAAGTTCGTACAACTGACACCAGGGGCGCTGTAGTCTCAAATATGTCAGAAAACATGGGAAAATCGAACTTTTTAGTAAATTTGATCAAAAATATCTCGAAAACTAGGACTGTGCCTCACAATCTGTTTTATGAGATTGATAGAGAATTTAATCAGCTACATTTTCGCCCATGTACAACTTTTCTCTCAGTTTGTTTTTTAACATCGATATTGAGGTTCAAACGAAAAACGAGCACTCAAAATTAGAGCTGATGCTATTGAGAAAATAAGAAAGGAGAGTCTTGAAATTGAATTATTGTAAATGTCACCAAGTTGCAATATTCACTGGTAAAAATAAAAGGGTCAAATTGACCCTTTTCCAAAGGATGGATCATATTTGACTCTTTGAAAGAGTCACCAGGTACCCTTCGAAAGGGTCACGGTTTTGATCTTCTATTTAATTATCTTATATTATCTTATATTTAATTATTACATCTATTTAATTCCGGAATAAACGAATAAAAAAACAATGAAAAAGTGATCTTTGATGTTCGCTCAGATGAGAGAAATATGATATCAGTAATAAGTTTACAATAAAACATGATTATTCGTGATAAATGTGCATACAAAATTTCAAGAGATACAAAAGTGAACCTTTCAAAGGTTCAAATACGATCCATCCTTTTGAAAAGGGTCAATCTGACCCTTTTATTTTTTCCAGTGTTCACCCGATAAACTTTGCAAAAAACCGCAAATCGATACCTCGATTATTTTGAGAATTATTTAGTTCACTCTGAGTTACTTGTGTAGAACTTAAAGTATCTAGAGTTATTTGTGATCAAGGATTGGTGAAATACATTTTGGCAACCTCTTAGCATAATCAGAGGAAATGAGAATTTGTTAGGATTATAAGAATGAGGGATAGTCCAAGAGTTTCACCTAACATTTCCAGAAATATTTTGGTAATTTAATTCTTTCTTCATTTCTTAGTTAGAGCTTGAACATTGCAAAATCTTGCACTATAACTGATAAACATTAATGACAAAAACTTAATTTTAAACTCAAATTGGGTGATCTGTGTATTTCTGCCTCGAATGAAAGCACTTAAGGAGAGATCTAAGAATAGAATTTATGTATATTGTCAATGTATATTTTATGAAAATGCCATGGACAAAAAAGAAATGCATTACGACACAATTTCAACCACCAGACTTTCACATAATTTCAAATGATTCGCGAATAAATATTATTTTAAGCACTATAAATGGAATAAAATTTTATTGAGACAAATTACAAAAAGAAACTGAAGATGCCAATAAAAAGCGTATAAAACTTTTTTTTCAAAATGTTAAATGTTTTATGTTGACATGGTTTATGTTTGAAAACGTTTTGTAATTTTATAGTAATATTTATTAATCGAAGATGTATACAAATAAATTAAATTTCACTTATTTCAAATTATATGAAAGTTTAACTACTAATAAAATGCTTTTATGGTAGTATAGACCTGTTATTGCAGTACTTCACAGAGAAAAATTACCCTCTAAATTCAAGAAAAAAATACTCTAACTAAGGGTTCGATTTTGCTCCAAGCAATTTTTTTCTTAAATTTCGCTTAAATTAAGAAAAAATTTCTATAAGAGCATTTTCTTAAATTTTAGAGTACGATGGTTTTGAAATTCAGTAGCTTTGAATTTAGACTTTTTTACTCTTAAATTTAGAGAAAAATAGTTTTGAATTTGTAGCAAAAATGGTTTTGATTTTAGAGTATCATGGTTTTGATTTTAGAGTATTGTGGTTTTGATTTTAGAGCATTGTGGTTTTGATTTTAGAGCATTGTGGTTTTGATTTCAGAAACTTATGGGTTTGATTTTAGAAACTTATGGGTTTGATTTTAGAAACTTATGGTTTTGTTTTTAGAAACTTATGGGTTTGATTTTAGAAACTTATGGTTTTGATTTTAGAGTACCATGGTTTTGATTTTAGAGTATCATGGTTTTGATTTTAGAGTATTGTGGTTTTGATTTTAGAGTATCATGGTTTTGATTTTAGAAACTTATGGTTTTGATTTTAGAAACTTATGGGTTTGATTTTAGAAACTTATGGGTTTGATTTTAGAAACTTATGGGTTTGATTTTAGAAACTTATGGGTTTGATTTTAGAAACTTATGGGTTTGATTTTAGAAACTTATGGGTTTGATTTTAGAGTATCGTGGTTTTGATTTTAGAGTACCATGGTTTTGATTTTAGAGTATCATGGTTTTGATTTTAGAGTATTGTGGTTTTGATTTTATAGTATCATGGTTTTGATTTTAGAGTATTGTGGTTTTGATTTTAGGGTACCATGGTTTTGATTTTAGAGTACCATGGTTTTGATTTTAGGGTACTATGGTTTTGATTTTAGAGTACTATGGTTTTGATTTTAGAGTACCATGGTTTTGATTTTAGAGTACCATGGTTTTGATTTTAGAGTACCATGGTTTTGATTTTAGAGTACCATGGTTTTGATTTTGGAGTGTTTGCTGTGTTGATTGTCGAGTATTGCTGGTTCTGAAAGTAGAGTATTCTGAGGTTTTGAATCAAGGCAATTTGAGGGTTTTTTTGTGAATGTTATATATTTCATTCTTTACCTTTTTCCACGTGATGCATATGATGCGCGCGTATTCACTTCCATGAAACTCTCATATGCATCTTTCATTTCAATTTTCTATATGAACTTTGCCAATCGGAATTTACCTCCACTGAAGTATGTTGCTTAATCTGAAATATTTAAGAGTATAATGGTTTTGATTTTAGAGTATCAAGGCTTAGAACCTCTCATAGTCTGTCTTATTTCGATATTTTTATATAAACTTTTCCAATCGGAATTCATCTCCACTGAAGTATGTTGCTTAATCTGAAATATTTAAGACTAATATGGTTTTGATTTTAGAATATTATTGTCTTGCTTTTAGAGTACTTTGGTTTTGATGTTGGTCTATTGTGGTTTTGAATTCTTTTAGAGTATTGGGGATTTGATTTTAGACTATTGTGGTGATGATTCTACAGCATTGTGGTTTTGATTTTAGAGTATTATAGATTTGATTTTAGAGCATTGTGGTTTTGATTTTAGAGTATTGTGGTTTTGATTTTAGAAACTCATGGTTTTGATTTTAGAGTATTATGGTTTTGATTTTAGAGTATCATGGTTTTGATTTTAGAGTATTATGGTTTTGATTTTAGTGTATTGTGGTTTTGATTTTAGAGTATTGTAGTTTTGATTTTAGAAACTTATGGTTTTGATTTTAGAGAATTGTGGTTTTGATTTTATAAACTTATGGTTTTGATTTTAGAAACTTATGGGTTTGATTTTAGAAACTTATGGTTTTGATTTTAGAAACTTATGGGTTTGATTTTAGAAACTTATGGGTTTGATTTTAGAAACTTATGGTTTTGATTTTAGAGTATCGTGGTTTTGATTTTAGAGTATCATGGTTTTGATTTTAGAGTATTGTGGTTTTGATTTTAGAGTATTGTGGTTTTGATTTTAGAGTATTGTGGTTTTGATTTTAGAGTATTGTGGTTTTGATTTTAGAGTATTGTGGTTTTGATTTTAGAAACTTATGGTTTTGATTTTAGAGTATCATGGTTTTGATTTTAGAGTATCATGGTTTTGATTTTAGAGTACCATGGTTTTGATTTTAGAGTATCGTAGTTTTGATATTAGAAACTTATGGTTTTGATTTTAGAGTATCGTGGTTTTGATTTTAGAGTATCATGGTTTTGATTTTAGAGTATTGTGGTTTTGATTTTAGAGTATTGTGGTTTTGATTTTAGAGTATTGTGGTTTTGATTTTAGAGTATTGTGGTTTTGATTTTAGAGTATCATGGTTTTGATTTTAGAGTATTGTGGTTTTGATTTTAGAGTACCATGGTTTTGATTTAAGAGTATCGTAGTTTTGATATTAGAAACTTATGGTTTTGATTTTAGAGTATTGTGCTTTTGATTTTAGAAACTTATGGTTTTGATTTTAGAAACTTGTGGTTTTGATTTTAGAGTATCATGGTTTTGATTTAAGAGTATCGTAGTTTTGATTTTAGAAACTTATGGTTTTGATTTTAGAGTATTGTGCTTTTGATTTTAGAAACTTATGGTTCTGATTTTAGAAACTTGTGGTTTTGATTTTAGAGTATCATGGTTTTGATTTTAGAGTATCGTGGTTTTGATTTTAGAGTATCATGGTTTTGATTTTAGAGTATAGTGGTTTTGATTTTAGAGTATTATGGTTTTGATTTTAGAGTATCATGGTTTTGATTTTAGAGTATTGTGGTTTTGATTTTAGAGTATCATGGTTTTGATTTTAGAGTATCGTGGTTTTGATTTTAGAGCATTGTGGTTTTGATTTTAGAAACTTATGGTTTTGTTTTTAGAAACTTATGGGTTTGATTTTAGAAACTTATGGTTTTGATTTTAGAGTATCATGGTTTTGATTTTAGAAACTTATGGGTTTGATTTTAGAAACTTATGGTTTTGATTTTAGAGTCTCATGGTTTTGATTTTAGAGCATTGTGGTTTTGATTTTAGAGTATCGTGGTTTTGATTTTAGAGCATTGTGGTTTTGATTTTAGGGTATCATGGTTTTGATTTTAGATACTTATGGTTTTGATTTTAGAAACTTATGGGTTTGATTTTAGAAACTTATGGGTTTCATTTTAGAAACTTATGGGTTTGATTCTAGAAACTTATGGTTTTGATTTTAGAGTATAATGGTTTTGATTTTAAAAACTTATGGTTTTGATTTTAGAAACTTATGGGCTTGATTTTAGAGTCTCATGGTTTTGATTTTATAGTATCGTGGTTTTGATTTTAGAGCATTGTGGTTTTGATTTTAGAGTATCGTGGTTTTGATTTTAGAGTATTGTGGTTTTGATTTTAGAGTATCATGGTTTTGATTTTAGAGTATTGTGGTTTTGATTTTAGAAACTTATGGTTTTGATTTTAGAGTATCATGGTTTTGATTTTAGAGTATCATGGTTTTGATTTTAGAGTATAGTGGTTTTGATTTTAGAGTATCATGGTTTTGATTTTAGAGTATCATGGTTTTGATTTTAGAATATCATGGTTTTGATTTAAGAGTATCGTAGTTTTGATTTTAGAGTATCATGGTTTTGATTTTAGAGTATAGTGGTTTTGATTTTAGAGTATCATGGTTTTGATTTTAGAGTATCATGGTTTTGATTTTAGAGTATTGTGGTTTTGATTTTAGAAACTTATGGTTTTGATTTTAGAGTATCATGGTTTTGATTTTAGAGTATCATGGTTTTGATTTTAGAATATCGTGGTTTTGATTTAAGAGTATCAGGGTTTTGATTTTAGAAACTTATGGTTTTGATTTTAGAGTATCATGGTTTTGATTTTAGAGTAACGTGGTTTTGATTTTAGAGTATTATGGTTTTGATTTTAGAGTATTATGGTTTTGATTTTAGAGTATCATGGTTTTGATTTTAGAGTATTGTGGTTTTGATTTTAGTTTATCATGGTTTTGATTTTAGAGTATCATGGTTTTGATTTTAGAATATCATGGTTTTGATTTAAGAGTATCGTAGTTTTGATTTTAGAGTATTATGGTTTTGATTTTAGAGTATCATGGTTTTGATTTTAGAGTATCATGGTTTTGATTTTAGAGTAACGTGGTTTTGATTTTAGAGTATTATGGTTTTGATTTTAGAGTATCATGGTTTTGATTTTAGAGTATTGTGGTTTTGATTTTAGAGTATCATGGTTTTGATTTTAGAGTATTGTGGTTTTGATTTTAGAGTATTGTGGTTTTGATTTTAGAAACTTATGGTTTTGATTTTAGAGTATCATGGTTTTGATTTTAGAGTATCATGGTTTTGATTTTAGAGTAACGTGGTTTTGATTTTAGAGTATTATGGTTTTGATTTTAGAGTATCATGGTTTTGATTTTAGAGTATTATGGTTTTGATTTTAGAGTATCATGGTTTTGATTTTAGAGTATCATGGTTTTGATTTTAGAGTATTGTGGTTTTGATTTTAGAGTATCATGGTTTTGATTTTAGAGTATCATGGTTTTGATTTTAGAGTAACGTGGTTTTGATTTTAGAGTATTATGGTTTTGATTTTAGAGTATCATGGTTTTGATTTTAGAGTATTGTGGTTTTGATTTTAGAGTATCATGGTTTTGATTTTAGAGTATTGTGGTTTTGATTTTAGAGTATTGTGGTTTTGATTTTAGAAACTTATGGTTTTGATTTTAGAGTATCATGGTTTTGATTTTAGAGTATCATGGTTTTGATTTTAGAGTAACGTGGTTTTGATTTTAGAGTATCATGGTTTTGATTTTAGAGTATTGTGGTTTTGATTTTAGAGTATTGTGGTTTTGATTTTAGAGTATCATGGTTTTGATTTTAGAGTATTGTGGTTTTGATTTTATTAACTTATGGTTTTGATTTTAGAGTATCAAGGTTTTGATTTTAGAAACTTATGGTTTTGATTTTAGAGTATTATGGTTTTTCTAAAATCAAAACCCTGATACTCTAAAATCAAAACCATGATACTCTAAAATCAAAACCCTGATACTCTAAAATCAAACCCATAAGTTTCTAAAATCAAAACCACGATACTCTAAAATCAAAACCATAATACTCTAAAATCAAAACCTTGAGACTCTAAAATCAAAACCCTGATACTCTAAAATCAAAACCATGAGACTCTAAAATCAAAACCCTGATACTCTAAAATTAAAACCATAATACTCTAAAATCAAAATCATGAGTTTCTAAAATCATACCCATAAGCTTCTATAATCAAACCCATAAGTTTCTAAAGTCAAAACAATAAGTTTTTTTTAAAAAAAAAACACGATACTCTAAAATCAAAACCATAATACTCTAAAATCAAAACCATGGGACTCTAAAATCAAAACCCTGATACTCTAAAATCAAAACCATAATACTCTAAAATCAAAACCATAATACTCTAAAATCAAAACCATGAGACTCTAAAATCAAAACCATGATACTCTAAAATCAAAACACTGATACTCTAAAATCAAAACCCTGATACTCTAAAATCAAAACCATAAGTTTCTAAAATCAAACCCATAAGTTTCTAAAATCAAAACCCATAAGTTTCTAAAATCAAAACCATTAGTTTCTAAAATCAAAACCATTAGTTTCTAAAATCAAAACAACAATGCTCCAAAATCAAAACCATAATACTCTAAAATCAAAACCATGAGATTCTAAAATCAAACCCCGTAAGTTTCTAAAATCAAAACCGTTAGTTTCTAAAATCAAACCCATAGGTCTCTAAAGTCAAAACCATAAGTTTCTAAAATCAAAACCACAATGCTCTAAAATCAAAACCACGATACTCTAAAATCAAAACCATGAGACTCTAAAATCAAAACCCTGATACTCTAAAATCAAAACCATGAGACTCTAAAATCAAAACCATGAGACTCTAAAATCAAAACCATAAGTTTCTAAAATCAAACCCATAAGTTTCTAAAATCAAACCCATGAGTTTCTAAAATCAAAACCATAAGTTTCTAAAATCAGAACCATGGTACTCTAAAATCAAAACCACGATACTCTAAAATCAAAACCATAATACTCTAAAATCAAAACCATAATTTTCTAAAATCAAACCCATAAGTTTCTAAAATCAAAACCATTAGTTTCTAAAATCAAAACCATAAGTTTCTAAAATCAAAACAACAATGCTCCAAAATCAAAACCATAATACTCTAAAATCAAAACCATAAGATTCTAAAATCAAACCCATAAGTTTCTAAAATCAAAACCGTTAGTTTCTAAAATCAAACCCATAGGTCTCTAAAGTCAAAACCATAAGTTTCTAAAATCAAAATCACAATGCTCTAAAATCAAAACCACGATACTCTAAAATCAAAACCACAATGCTCTAGAATCAAAACCACGATACTCTAAAATCAAAACCATGAGACTCTAAAATCAAACCCATAAGTTTCTAAAATCAAAACCATAAGTTTCTAAAATCAAAACCATAATACTCTAAAATCAAAACCACGAGACTCTAAAATCAAAACCCTGATACTCTAAAATCAAAACCATGAGACTCTAAAATCAAACCCATAAGTTTCTAAAATCAAACCCATAAGTTTCTAAAATCAAACCCATAAGTTTCTAAAATCAAACCCATAAGTTTCTAGAATCAAAACCATAAGTTTCTAAAATCAAAACCATGGTACTCTAAAATCAAAACCATAAGTTTCTAAAATCAAAACCATGATACTCTAAAATCAAAACCGTAATACTCTAAAATCAAAACCATGAGACTCTAAAATCAAACCCATAAGTTTCTAAAATCAAAACCATAAGTTTCTAAAATCAAAACCACGATACTCTAAAATCAAAACCATGAGACTCTAAAATCAAAACCCTGATACTCTAAAATCAAAACCGTAATACTCTAAAATCAAACCCATAAGTTTCTAAAATCAAACCCATAAGTCTCTAAAATCAAACCCATAAGTTTCTAAAAGCAAACCCATAAGTTTCTAAAATCAAAACCATAAGTTTCTAAAATCAAAACCATGGTACTCTAAAATCAAAACCATAAGTTTCTAAAATCAAACCCATAAGTTTCTAAAATCAGAACCATAAGTTTCTAAAATCAAAACCATGATACTCTAAAATCAAAACCATGATACTCTAAAATCAAAACCATAAGTTTCTAAAATCAAACCCATAAGTTTCTAAAAACAAAACCATAAGTTTCTAAAATCAAAACCACAATGCTCTAAAATCAAAACCACGATACTCTAAAATCAAAACCATGGTACTCTAAAATCAAAACCCTGATACTCTAAAATCAAAACCATGAGACTCTAAAATCAAAACCATCATACTCTAAAATCAAAACCATCATACTCTAAAATCAAAACCAAAAGTTTCTAAAATCAAAACCATAAGTTTCTAAAATCAAAACCACAATGCTCTAAAATCAAAACCACGATACTCTAAAATCAAAACCACGATACTCTAAAATCAAACCCATAAGTTTCTAAAATCAAAACCACAATACTCTAAAATCAAGACCATAATAGTATAATAGAATTCAAAACCACTATACTCTTATTTCGAAACGATGATTTCGCTAAGATCAAAACCAAAATAGTCTTAACTCGAGACCTCTATACTCTAAAATCAAAACCATGACCTTCTAACTTTAAAACTTCTGTATGCTTTATCAGTGTTCAAAACTACGATTCTCTAAAATCAAACCCACTGTTCTCCTATTATTAAGCACAATTTATTCTATTTTTTAAACTATCATACTCTTTTAGAGAAAATCAAGCGCAAAATATCTCAATTATAGGGGAAAATAGTTTGAAATTCTTGTACTCTTGATTCAAAACCACGTTTCTTAATTTTTTCTAACTCAAAATTTTTCTCTGTGTTGGAATTTCTTTTAAGGTTAAATTGAGGTTTTTAATTGTCTGTAAAACTTTAATTCTTATGTTGACCCTTTAACGACGAGACACATTTTACGGACTGAAAATCAGCAATAAAAATTAAACTGAGAAACATAATCAATGATAAGTCTGACATCTAACCTTGGAAAGTCCAAAAGTTTTGTGCTTCTATGAACGATAGGGACAAAAATAGCCCAAAAATTTAAGTAATTTCTCTGACAATACCAATGAATAATATTTTTCGCTTTAATGAAAAATATTACGTACGAGTATTGTAGTTTTTTATTGCCAAAAGCGTTTTGCTTAAAAAAATAGAAGTATAAAAAATAAATAAAATCAATTATGAATTTGAAAATTTAAAAATTCGCCATTTTTGAGCTTAAATATTTACTACATAGCAAATAGCTAAAGACTTGCAAAAAATATTCTAGATTCCTTTAACCTTCTACTTTACAATTATGTACAGATATAAGAAAAACATAACTTTAGGTAGTCAGGAAAAATTATTTTTTTTATGGGACACTGGTGTTCCAATCGTCCTTAACTCTTTCGTCTCTTTTGGGACTGTAGTACCCAAAGAAGCATATGCATCTTCTGTCAAAAACAATGTTTTTTAATTATTCAGGACTGATAAAAATCCGATTCTTGTGGATGATTACAAACAATAAGGATGTCCAAATGTAAGATATTTTTTGTAGGACTTCAATTAATTCCTGAGCTTAGATATTTTTGATTAAAAATTGTGAAATTGGCTTGCAGCATATGCTGCGGTCCGGAAAGAGTTAAGGGGTTAAACGAAAGAACTGAAGTATTAAGATTTTTCTTCATAACTATAAAATATGAAACAAAAATTTTAAATATGTAACAAACCTCATAAAGATTGAAAGCACAGGGATTTTTACTACACTTTTTAAATGTTCCCTTGTATTTAATATTTTATAGAAACATTTTCCCTTATGAAACACAAGTTTGATTCAATTTATGTTTATTAATTAATCTTCTATATGATGGCATCTTCGGCCTCGGTACTAGGATAAAGCTTCATTGCTTGGCAGTCGGAAATATGAAATTCACTTCGAATGTTATAGAAATTAATATCAGAAAAGTTAACAGGAAGGATCTATTAGGTGAGATTCTTAACAATCTCACCTACTATAATCCTAACAAAATTTCATGTCCTCCGATCGCGCTCAAACTTGGCCAAAATGTGTTTCGCCACTTCCTGATCACGAATATATGGGGGGCTAAGTTACGTTCCCGGCCGGCCGGCCGGCCGGCCGTCCGGCCGCTCTTTGGAGCTTAATAGCTCCTAAACTAAAAAAGATATCGACTTGCGGTTTTCGGCAAAGGTTAAATATCGTATGAAAATTGCAACATGGTGCATTGACCCCCCACCCCCCACCCCTCCTTCCGCCATTTTGAAGACCCCCCTTTTTTTGTTTTCTCAATAGCTCCGGCCCTATGGCATCGAGCGGGCTCAAATTTTAGTATGTTATAGCTGGGCCTTAGAGCTTTCCATCAATACCAAACTTAAGGTCCCCCTACCCCCCTGACCCGAGCTATAAGGGTCCAAAAAAAATTTCTTAAAATGGCCATAACTCCGGTTCTAATTGTCAGAATTTAAAAAATGAGGGCTTTTTGGAAAGCTCTCGTGAAATGCCACTTCCTCTTCTAACATCGCAAGTTCATAAAACCACCGCTAGGGGCGCTATTATTAAAAAGAAAATTTTTAAATCTTAAAAGTTAAATAACTCAAAAATTCCTCATGCAATCGGGCTGAAATTTTAGTATGTTGTAGCCGTTGATTATACCTATCAAACAAAAAAAACCTTAAGTCGATCCATAACCCCTGACCCGAGCTATAAGGGGTCAAAGTTCGAACATTGACCGGCCTCTATCTCCGGTTCTAATTAACATATCGACCTAAATTTTACCTTTTTGGTTTCGTCTCGATGAGCACTTTCAGATGGAAGTTCAAAAAGTCACCACAGATGGCGCTGTGATAGCGTCAAAATTCATCGAAATTCAAAGTCACTTTTCTCAAAAACGGCATTGTGCAAGTTAATGAAATTTTAGTATGTTGTAGTCCAGTCTAGGACGTTTCCAAAATGGTGCGTATGCGCGCTGTGGTTTCAATAGAACCGGAGATATGAGGGGTCAAAGTTCACAAAATTTAAAAAATCATATCTCCGGTTCTATGTGACCGATTTTGATGAATGAGGGCTTAAACGAAAGATCTCACCAAATACTACAACTTTCTAGAACATTTGAACTTCGTGGGACCAACACCAGGGGCGCCACAGTCAAAAAACGAATTTCAATATCACATAACCTCAATTATCTCGACTGTCGCTGAACCGATTTTGATGATTGCTTCGACATAATTGTAGAGGACATTTGTCTCTACATTTCGTCCATACATCATTTTCCGGTCAGACTACGCTATCACTCCGATTTTGCCGTTTAAGTGTGAAAAAATTGATTTTTCCCATAATAACGCTTTGAAATCACTCAGATGCCAATTTGACTGCCTCTACTCCACCAAGACACTTAAAATAGGGTTTTAAATGGAAAATCCCACAGAATACAACAATTATTTGATATAGTTGAAGTTCAACAAATGACTACTTGGGGCACTCTGATGGATAAAAAACGAGTTAAGAAACAAAAAACCTCGATTATCTTGGCTTCTGAGTAATCGATGAGATCATGTTCTATGGAAAAATTATAGAGAACATTCTGGTCTACATTTCACCCATATAACACTTTTCTGTCAGTTCATCCAAATCCTTGATATTTTGGTTTAAATACAAAATTTGTATAATTTCACGAATTTTATTCAAGATAACTGAATGGCGTCTCCCTACTTCAGCATCAAATCGAATTTGCATGCACTCCGAGTTAGCTTACGTTAAGAATCTCACCTACATAAGCCGGTTAGGATTATCTGTCCCTTTTTAATATAATTTCGCTAAGTTCTTTAATACTTTGAACCTGATACCCCGTCACTCCTCAATTAGGAATTCTTTATATTTCAGATTTTACGAAAAAAAATTAAGGTTATCCATGATTACGATTTTGCCGTTAGGTTTATCATATGCATATTTCATACATAAAATGCGGAAATATCCATACACACTTTGAAAAATCACAGCTAAATGTGCAACAAATTGCCAAAATTATAAAACGATTAAAAAAGATATTTTAATTGTACACGTGACCTCATTTCTAAATGCTATTAATGTTTTCAACCCCAAAACCATCAATCATCATTTCAAATTGTAAATATCGAAACGGGACACAGCAATAAATATGAATTTCTCGAAATATAACTACTTTTCCAATAATCCATTAAAATGTTATGATTATTATCATTGTTATTTCTCTTGGGTAATTTTACTCAATTTATGGACGTGTGCTTTATGTTTTCAATAAAATAATTTCGCTAAAGCCAGAAAATCACACCCCTTTCAGTTAACCATTCAGCAGTCTCTTGAGATAAATGATTCTCGTGCGAAATTAAGCGCTATGCGGTCCTTTTTTTCCGTGGTGCACAAAGAGAAGAAAATTAATCTCCACCGGAAGAGTATGCAAATAATTAAAATTGTGGGAGGATGATTGGGGCGAAAGAAGGATGTGGTAGAGCATCCTCGTGGGAAATTTGGATGGGATAAAAAAGCCAAGTAGATAAGGAGGTGCTATTGCGAGAGGAAATCTCAAGTGGTACTCACCATGAGTGGCTGAAGCCTCGGCTGAAGCAAGAAATGCCAGAATAACGAGAAATGGCCACATTGCGGCTCACCAAAAGCGATATATATGAGAGGGAAGTTTTACTATGAAAGTTCTGTGCATCGGAAGCTCCGTCGCTTTTATTTATGCAATTCTAACCATGCCCACAAGTTTTATCATGGTGCCGCCCATAAATCGTCACACTCAACCAAATTCTTATATGAATTGGACTGGCATTATTGCGTGAATAATTATAACGTGATAAAAAGAAGTTTATATATACAGTCTTTTGGAAGGCAGCTTAAGAAAACTCCTTGGCAATGTAATTGCCATTAATGCTTCATAACCACACTCACTCTAACAAAGCATTCAGAAAGAAGAGGTTTTCCTCAAGGTTTTCCTTCAAGAAAGTGAGAGGGATAAAGAAAAATTAGCCTTTGCAATTCGGTAACCCAAATACACTAAAGTATAAGGTAAAGTACCCTGTAGTCGGCCGGTTTCTCAACTCGGCCAGTGCGACTATTTATTCAATTTACTTAGATTTGTTATAATATGGTCTTACCGATTTAACATTATAAGGTGTATTATATTATATATAACGTAAATCAGTGAAAATTTCATAGAGAAAGACTAATAAAACGTTAAAAAATTGGTTAAATAATTCAACTGGCCGAGTTGAGGAACCGGCCGACTAGAGGGTACTTTACCTTATATAGTAAATTTATTCACCTTCCCTCCTTTCTTGCAAAATAATACAAATGGCAGAGACAATTTCAGTTTTTTAAATTGCAATATCCCGGAATCTAATGGCCTCTACACACTGGAGAGGTTTTTGCCCATATTGAAGCAAATTCCCTACGCATGTGTAGGAAAAACTCTTCAATATGGACATGGGTTTCTTTAATGCGTAATGGGCTCTACACACTAGATAAATTTATGTCCATATTGCAGAATTTTTTCTATACCAGCGTAGAGGAATTTGCTTCAATATGGACATAAATTTCTCTAGTGTGTAGAGGCCATAAAGGCCATAAAATACTGTTGCAGTAAATGTTTTTTTTTAATTGGTCAATTCAAATAGCCTTCCAACATGTGTTTCCCTGAGCCCCCCGATAATTAATTATCTGCTCCCGAGGCCCAGAGTACGGAGCTCGATGCTTACCTTTCCATGGTTCTTCCAAGACTGTCTTTACTTCCACTCTTACTGCCTAACAATTCTTCCCCTCGCGGACTGGAAATGACACAGAAATTTTAAATAATATCAGTTAAGATTATTGTGGAAGAACGGCCGCCAACACATGAACCTAAAATAGTCGAAATCGCACGGTATGATTTAGAGAAAACCTAGTGTAAAAAAAAGTTTTGTCAAATTAACCAGACAGATTTGTCAGAAAGACGTTCTTCCATACAGAATATGGAAAATTTTTGTCAAATCGGCAGCCAATTGTATCTTGTTAAAAGTTTATCGAAAGGGTGTTTTTCCATGTGAGAAAAAGTTTTGTTAAATTGGTAAATACCAGCCTTTTGACAAAATTTGAACAAAACTGAATAAGAGTATAAATAAAAACTTCTTTTTTCGTATTTTTCATAATATTTATTTTATTTATTTTGATGTACCGCCTTTTATTGCCATTTTGTACATTGTTCAATTTACAAGTTTATTATTCAGATTACAATTTTTCGTGAAAAATGTCCTTTCAGACGCTTCAATCATTTGCACCGGGCGGGACTCGAACTCACAACTGTGACAGTCTAGCGGGGGGTCACACCGCCCAAGAGCCGAACGCTCTTACCAATTGCACCACGGACCCCTTTTTTCATAATATACAAAAATTCGAAAATTTCCGTCTAAAAATAATTCATATGTTCATTTTCGGTATCATGGAAACTCCAAATATACACCTTGTGAATATCAATTCAAATGGAGAAAGTTGACCACAGGACCTGATTAAGATTCGATTATATAAGAATCGTTTCTAAAACTTTTTTAGCACTTTGCTACTAATACTAAATATACCATAATCTATTATCTATCTATCAAAATCTACTTGCGTTTACTCCCATTGAGCCCATACAGAAGTAGATTTCGATTCTCCAATAGAGTCTTGGATAAAAGGTAAATGGAATTCTGTTTGCACAAAATGTCGTTGAAGTTCGAAGAATTCAAATTCATTTTCGAATTTTTATACTAAATTTTCGAACAAGGTGGGGAAAATTTATCAAATATCGCACTAAAAAGCTGGCAAAAGAGTTACTCAGTGATTATGGAGTGATTAAATACTGGGGCAAGAACAGGAAACGTCGTTGTTCTGTTTTTTTTTCTCACAACAATGTGAAGACCGTCACATTTTGACACTTGACCACTTCAAAATTCGAACAGGATGCAACTTCCGCCACCTTGCGAAGGTATTAAGAAATAAGAAAGTCTCTTTTTTGGATCTTCAAATAGATTTTCGAAATTTTCAAGATCTACTTCTGTACGGAAAGACTGCCTCGCATGTTATAGTTGTGAATCCGAGTTCCGCATAGTGCAAGAGTTTAAAGAGTGTCAACGGACATTTTTCACGATAAATCGTAAATAAAATAAAATTTGGATATATAAATAATGTACAAAATGGTCCTATACATCAAAATTTAAAAAAAAGATTAAATATTTTAAGATATTGAATAGTGTAATTTAGGTAATTTAACATAATGACCTTTGTTTTTAACCTTTTACTCTTAAATGATTAAAAAAGCTTGAGAATCACAACCTCACAACTGTTTTGAACCAATTATGAATAGAAACTCAAAAACTCAAAAACGAAAAAAAAATTTATGATTTTAATTTCAATATTTAGTATTTAGTGTATCCGCCCTTAGCTTTAAGTACAGCAGCAATTCCTTCCGGCATACTTTCAACTAAATTCTTGCATACTATGGGTAGAATCCTATAGAATTCATCACAAACACGTTTCCAAAGCTCATGTATGCTTTCTGGTGTAGTTTCATAACTACATATGAAAGCCTAACAGACAGGAGTTGGAGGGAAACTGGAGCAACTGGTGAAAGAAAAACGGGCAATTGCTCTCTTTAACCATGGATAGTCGAATAGTCAGTACGACTGCCTAGCTCCAGCCACTCGCCCGTTGTCCCCAATGCCTCCAGCTACCAAGCCACTGCTATCGGCAACCCGGTGAGTCTCCATCATCCACGGTCCAGGTCTCAAGAGTCTCCAGATTACCTTCTTCACCCTCTCTCCAATCTCCGAAGCACAACTACCGAGGGAGCGCTCCATCCGGAAGTACTGTACTCAAATTCTCTGTACTCAAATACAATTAACTTGAAGTAAAGTTCGTAAAATTCACACAGAGAACCATGGCTTCTCAAACTACCCCTAGTTCAAATATCCCCGTTCTCCCCTATTTGCCACTAAAAATTTATTATTGTTCCTGCCTTTCGCACATTGTGGAAACTTGTTTCAATGATATAATCCCCTGAAATGAGGATTTAATGGTAATTTTGGCGTTTGGTATCCTATGTAAATTGTGGAATATGTAAAATTGCAAAAACAGTGGAAAATTTTCAGAGCTAAATGCAAATAATTGCAAAATAAATAACACGGCAATGTATTATTACTTTAAGCATAAGTGGAAAAGCATTAAAACGTTTTTTTATGCCTATAGGAGCCAGATCCATTATCAGTTAAGTCAACAAAACATGTTTATTAAAAGCAGCTGAAGGAAAAAATGTGACAAAAAGAACGTGCTGCAATAAAACAGAAGAAAAGACCTCAATAGAATGTTAATTAGTACTCAATGAGCGAGTTTCACACTATCATTTAAAGTGCTTTTCTTATCATGTAAAACAGTATTTATAGATCATGAAACTAGAAAATATGACGAATTTACTGAATGGTATGCTTTTATTGTCTTTTTCCCATTTAATAAAAAAACAGGCATTTAATCTAAAAGTTTACCTGATGGTATCAGTAGTGAAGTCGGTCGGCAGTCGCAACCAAGCATAATTGAGATGAAATACACTGAATTGAATTGATAAGTTTGCTTGTAAAACCTTCACAAAGAATTTATTTAAATACAACGGTTTTTCTTTAAAATATATAATGTAAGTAAATAAATATATATACTTTATTTCAAATAAAAATTCTATTATAAAAATTGCCTTTATTTATAAACATTGTATGAGGGTATTCTGATAAAAACAAAATAAAAAGCTTTTAAAAAATTGATAGGTAAATTAATTCATATCCTCTTATGTCCTCTACACAATAGAAAAATTTATGTCCATATTCAAGAATTTTTCCTAGCCAAGCGTAGGGAATTTGCTTCAATATGTACATAAATTTCTCTAGTGTGTAGGGGCCATTAGGGAATGCAAAAAATTACTGTTCACAGGTAATTTTACTTTGCGGAATATTTACTGTTTTCAGAAAAATTTTACGCTTAAGAAATTTTACTTTTTAAACACAGTAAAAAATATTTCGTAAATGTTTGTATTTTTTCAAAATCATTGTTCATAACATGATCACTTGACGAGCATTTCTTTCCGTACAGAAGTAGATCTTGAAAAATTCGAAAATCTATTTGAAGATCCAGAAAGAACACAAACAGAAGTAGATTTTTGTTCTCCAATAGTGTCTTGGATAAAAGATAAATGGAACTCTATTTACACAAAAAGTCGTTGATGTTCGAAGAATTCAAATTCAATTTCGATTTTTCATACTAAATTTTCGAACAAGATGGGGAAAATTTATCAAATATCCCACTAAAAAGCTGGCAGGAGTTATTCAGTGATTATGGAGTGATTAAATACTGGGGCAAGAACAGTAAACGTCGTTATTCTGATTTTTTTCATCACAACAATGTGAAAACCGTCACATTTTGACACTGAGCTTTTCGAAATTCGAAAAGTATGTAACTTCCGCCACCTTGCAAAAGTATTAAGCAGTAAGAAAGTCTCTTTCTTGGATCCTCAAATAGATTTTCGAATTTTTCAAGATCTACTTCTATCCGAAAGAAAAGAGACTTTCTTACTTCTTAATACCTTCGCAAGATGGCGGAAGTTACATACTTTTCGAATTTCGAAGTGCTCAAGTGTCAAAATGTGACGGTTTTCACATTGTTGTGATAAAGAAAAAGAGAACAACGACGTTTGCTGTTCTTGCCCCATTATTTAATCACTCCATAATCACTGAGTAACCCTTTTGCCAGCTTTCTAGTGTGATATTTGATAAATATTCCCCACCTTGTTCGAAAATTCGAAATTGAATTTGAATTTTTCGAACATCAACGACTTTTTGTGGAAATAAAGTTCCATTTACCTTTTATCCAAGAAACTACTGGATAATCAAAATCTACTTGTGTTTACACCCTTTTTTGTATTTTTACAAACATTTGTCCGTAAATGTTCGTAAACACTCAAAAAATGTTCGTAAAATTTTGTCATTTGTTCATAAGTTTTTGGAGACTCATTGACACAGGTGGAGAATAGTGGAGACTCATTGACACAGGTGGAGAAGTTCAAGTATCTCGGGGTGTTATTCACGAGTGATGGTAGGATGGAGGCAGAACTCTCGTCGCGAATCTGCAGTAATGAGGCTTCTGCAGTAATGAGGGAGCTTGGCAGAAGCGTGTTGAGGAAGGTCGAGCTTAGTCGATCGGCTAAATTATCGGTTTTCAAAGCTGTGTTCATTCCTATTCTCACCTATGGTCATGAGATTTGGGTAATGACCGAAAGGGTAAGATCGCGAGTACAAGCTGCCGAGATGAGGTACCTTCGGGCGGTTAAGGGAATCACTCGTCGAGATCGAGTGAGGAATGTAGCCGTTCGTGAGGAACTAAGAGTCGAGGAGCTGCTTCTTCGGGTTGAGAGATCACAACTTCGATGGTATGGACATGTTCAGCGCATGGATAGAAAAAGATTCCCCAGAAAAGCTATGCAAGCCATTGTGAGAAGGCGTCGACCTCGAGGCAGACCTAGGACGAGGTGGCTGAATCAAATTCAGAATCTTGCCTTGGAACGCCTTGGGATCGAACCCGAACATCTCCCTGAAGTGGCGGAGGATCGACAATCGTGGGCTGCTAGATTGGATGTCATGGGCCCGCGACCCCAATAGGGATAAGCGGTTGAAAATGAATGAATGAATGTTCATAAGTTTTCGTGAAATGTTCGTCAGGCTAACAAAAATTTACGAACATTTTTTGTGTGGAGGAATTTTCGGTCTAATAGGTTGTAGCAGATTGTGATTTTTTTTCTATTAAGGTCTATTTTTCCGTTCACAATCTGCTATTTTTTGTGTGTTTACGTACATTTGTGAACAAATGTTTGTAAAAGTACAAAAGTGATCATGTTACGAACAATGTTTGTGAAAATATACATAATTTTACAAACTTGTTTGTGGGTTATAAGATTTACGGGCATTTCTTAAATCCCCGATAGGAATTCAGAAACATTTTCGAACAATTTTATGAATTTTTTTTCTGTGTCGGAAATTTTGCACTTCTTAAAATATTATTATTGAATTTGTATTTAATCCGAGTTGCAAGTACTTAAAGGTCGCTTGTAAAGAATTTTAGAAACATAAGCTTATCTAGGCTTATTACATTTGTTCCTTTCATTGCGTATCTTCACGAAAAATAAATGAATGAAGAATAAATGTTGCAATAGTTGAAGTCATGTCCGAATAAATTTTATCCTCAAACAGTCATTATATTTTTGGTGGTGTATTCTGAGGAGAATGGTGCACATTGTGAGTATACCATAGCTAAATTGTTCTCTATTCAAGTTTAACATAAAATCTCAACACAATTGCTTCCGTTATGGTGCTCTGCCGAAGATGCTTTCACCATTTTGTACTTTATATCTTAAGAACCTCACAGGAAGGATCTTTTCAGGAGCTAAGAAGATAGGAGAAAATGTGAATGACTGTGTAGTTAATTATAAATAAACTGGGACTTATTCTTGAGTAAAAAATTTTCTCTAAAAAATTTTACATATTTCAAAACACTTTCAATGCATAAGCATTTCACTGAATTATTACTTATTAAACAACTGTTCAAAAATTTTTACCCATATCTCAAATGGGAATTTGTTTGAATAATATTTTCTTCTTTTCGGTTTTAGGCAGAAAACATTTGGTATTGAACTGGTGTGGAATTAAAAATAAACATTCGGGTGTTTGTAAGAATTCAAACTTTATTATATCAAATAATAACTAATTTATCATACATCATACTTAATTTATTTTAATTTTTTTTATTTATTCACTTGAAAGACATAAATACAATTTCTTAACATCTGAACATGTGCGAAAAATAATTGCTGTCGCATGTCAATTGACATTGAATGATGTTGCACTTTCAATAGTTAAGCCAGAAGCATTGCCAAATATAGTCTGGCATGAGTTCCCTAACTGATAACAACCAAACATAGAACATCCATTTCACTACGCCAAGGAACAACAGTTCCTTATTTGTTTTCGGTAAATTTGAGTGGCAAACAGACGCAAACATTTGCCAGTCAATATTTGTGGCTTTTCGATAGTGTTTACGCAGGTTTTTCTGTAAGCAGAGGCTCAGACTTCTCCGTGATCACTGACAATTCCTTCATCATCTTCTGGTTGCGTCTGGCCAGCCGGTACTCTTCGCTACGCATCCATGGTACCAGTAGACGCTGGTTTTCAAGTTCACAGCCTCCCGTGAAGATGCTTACCGGAATGCCCACAAGGAAGACCAGAAGAATGCCAATTGGTGTGTTGTACCAAGTACTGATCCGGAAGAACCAGGGCACAGAATTTGCTGTAGAGTCCATGTGATTAACTATTGGTTCTGTTACATTGAGCAGAAGTGAAGCATCACATCCATCTGTTTTAAAAGGAAGAGGAGCAGCTGGTGTTCCGAAAATTTGGCTCCCAATCAACATTGCTCCTAAAATACTGAATGCACAAATAGCTCCGGCAACGGCTCCCTGAAAACAGAAATATTCCCAATGAGATCAAATACAGCTTGCCAAAACGACTGCACGTGACTTCTTGCGAATGTCATAAACATATTAGAATGCCTCCGGTTAAAGAATTTGAGATCTTGTCCAAGAACGCGAAATTGCTTTCATGACGTCTTATAATTTAGTTTAATTCTAATCCTCACAGTAAAAACCAAACCTCCTAGGCCGTGGTTCTGGTTTATAAGGTAAGCTAATATGCTGGACACGGGTACCGGTCAAAATCCCGAAAGCCAAAATCCAAAAAGCCAAAATTCCGAACGCCAAAATCCCGAATGGGCCAAAGCCCGAAAGCCAAAATCCAAAAAGCCAAAATCCCGAACGCCAAAATCCCGAATGGGGCAAAGCCCGAAAGCCAAATCCCGAATTCTTAAAATTGTCAAAGACAAATTTCATCCATTTGAGGATTTTGAACATTCGGGATATTGGCTTTCGGGATTTTAGCGTTCGGGATTTTCGTTTTCGGAATTTTGGCTTTCGGGGTTTTGGCTGCCACCGGCTGGACACACCTACGGCTTAAGCCGAGAGACGGCATAACGTAATTACAATCAAAATTAAAATTAGGCTACATTTCCATCGATTTCCCACCAAGCCATCTCTCGGCTTACTCCGTAAGGCCGGCTTCAAGCTAGAGGTTTAGCCCATTTACCGAATGTTTCAATATCTTAAATTGCGAGCAATTTTATTGCTTTTTGACAGCCTAATTGGTCATGTGTCCTTAATAATCCAGTAAGCAATTTGGCTAAGCCTTAGGTCTGAAGCCCGTATAAGTCTATCTAGGGCATAAGGTAGTTCAGCTATCGATAGTGAAATGTATCTTTTAATTAACTTTATTAAACCAGAAACAAGGTCAAACTGTGATATCTTTACTAACAACTCAGAAAATCATATACTGGGTGAAAAACTGTAACATCAAAATTACAATTTTAGACCCATTTTATAGAAATGCTTCTAAATTGTCGGATAACAGTATCACAATTATAAATATTTCAGGGAATATTGGGATGTGTTACCCTTTCATTAAAAAATACTTTGCTCAATGTATATTTTAAGGAAAAAGAGAAAAATCCACTGTTTAATTCTATCCCTGGCTAATTGTACCCCGGTTTCCCCTATACCAAAATATTATCTTCAAAATCAATTTTAACTATTCCTTAACCCCAAAATTTGTGCATTTTGATTCTTTATCATTAAACTTTTAGTCAAAATAACCTCAGAATCCGTAATAATAGCCATCAATGGTTACATTACAATGAATAGGGTTCAAGGCTATATAATATGGTTCAGAGGTCTAGTGGTCATAGTTGATTGTCAAACTTTTAGTTATTTTAAATTAAATGACCAAATTTAAGACATAAATTTACACAAATACTTTGAAATTTTGCTCAACTCGGTCCTTTCAAAGAAGTCTACACTTAAGTATTTACGTAGTTCGGAAGAGAAAATATCATAGAATTAATTAAAAAAGCACTGTGTAAGGAGTAAGATCAGATGCGTTTCAGAAGTCAAATTGGCAAGAATTCAACGGCAAAATCATTTTGGTCAGTAAAAAATTCAAATTGGCCAGTAAAAAATTAAATATGGTCAGTAAAAACTTTAAAAAAAAATCGGAAAAAAATTAAATTTGATCAGTAAAAAATAAAATTTGGTCTGTGAAAATTTAAATTTGATCAGTAAAAAATCAAATTTGGTCAGTAAAAAATAAAATTTGGTCAGTGAAAAATAAAATTTGGTAAGTAATAAATAAAATTTGGTCAGTAATAAATAAAATTTGGTCAGTATAAAGTAAAAATTTAGTCAGTAAAAAATCAAATTCGGTCAGAGAAAAGTCAAATTTGGTCGGTAAAAAGTCAAATTTGGTCAGTAGATTTTTTTTAAAATCAGTAAATTGTGAAATATAATCAGTGGAAAATTAAATATGATCAGTGAATAATAATTTAGTCAATAAAAAACTAAAAGGAAATCAATAAAAGTTAAAACTTTGCATATTCGGATAAAAAGTATTGCAGATTTCGTGTTGCGGTAACTTCGTATTTTAGTTCATTTCGTATTTTACCATTTCGTATTTCATATTTCGTATTTCCTAAATTTTGTACAAAAATTAAACAGGTGCTACTGATATCGTCCCAAAACACAGAAAATTTCCCTTTGCCTCACAGGTGGTACAAATTACTTCCTAAAGCACGGAAAACTTCCCTTTGCCTTCAACAGGCGATACAGATAACTTCCCGAAGCACAGAAAATTTGATTTCTTACTGATCAGTTTTTTTTTTATTTTTTACTGACCATTTTTTATATTTTACTGATCAAATTTAATTTTTTACTGATCAATTTTGATTTTTCACTGACCAAATTTTATTTTTTACTGACCAAATTTAACTTTTTACCGACCTTACCAAGTTGGACTTTTCTCCGACCGAAATTGATTTTTTACTGACCAAATTTTATTTTATACTGACCAAATTTTATTTTTTTACTGACCAAATTTAAATTTTTACTGACCAAAATATCCGCTGACAAAATTTTATTTTTTACTGACAGTATTTTATTTTTTACTGACCGTGTTAGATTTTTTACTGACCAAATTTGACTTTTTACTGACCAAATTTAATTTTTTACCGATTTTTTTAAAGTGTTTTACTGACCATAATTTAATATTTTACTGACCATATTTTATTTTTAATTGACCACATTTGATTTTTTACTGACCAAAATTTATTTTTTAGAAACCAACACTGAGAAAAAAAAGAGGGTGCGATTAACATTTTTTCCTCATAACATTAACACTTTTTAGGTGTAAAAATATATCAACATTTTTTAATGTTAATTTTACACCTTTTTGAGGGTAAAAAGGGTAAAATTAACATGGAAAAAGGATAACTTTAACCCCTAATACACCTAAAAAGGGTATTATTTACACCGATTTCGGATCAATACTGCAGGATAATATTAACATTTCCGGAATGTTATTTTAACTTTTTCGGATTTCTCTCAGTGAAGTTTTATTTTTTACTGACCAAAAAGTCGCAGCCGAATGCAACTAATAGATATGTAATAGAAACTTCAAGATTAACACAAAGAATAAATATTTAACATTTGGAAGGACTCTAGTGGCAGCCGCTGCCAATTTAGTTTTCAATTTTATTTTTTTATTAATGAAGAATTATAGCATTTCGCCTGGAAGCCCGATTGAATTCGTGCAGAATTTATCTGGCTATATTTTCGTTAGATAAATAAAAATTAAATGTTAATGTAAATATATTACAAAAACAAAAAACTGCACTCGGAAGGACCAAGTGGCAGTTGCTATTATATATATTTTAAATGGGAGTTTGACGTTTTGCAGATGTAATTTTCTTGATTGATAATGTGTAAAAGCCTTAAAAGAACAGTTTGAAAGTGTTTTTGCAAATTATTGAGAAGAAATATAATGAAAATTCAGTGAATTACTTTGACCGTGAAATGTTCGATGAATAAGCATTACTCTATGATTCTGATAAAGATGAAAACATCGAACGGTTAGAAATCTTTAGATACAGTGACCAAGAACACTGGTAAAAATAAAAGGGTCAAATTGACCCTTTTCAAAAGGATGGATCGTATTTGACCCTTTGAAAGGTTCACTTTTGTATCACTTGAAATTTAGTATGCACATTTATCACGAATAATCATGTTTTATTGTAAACTTATTACTGATATCATATTTCTCTCATCTGAGCGAACACCAAAGATCACTTTTTTATTGTTTTTTTATTCGTTTATTCCGGAATTAAATAGATGTCAAAACCGTGACCCTTTCGAAGGGTTCCTGGTGACCCTTTCAAAGAGTCAAATATGATCCATCGTTTGGAAAAGGGTCAATTTGACCCTTTTATTTTTACCAGTGAAGATGAAATTTCTGATTCAGACACCAGAAAAGAATTGACTAAAGCTCCGAATGTTGAAATAAATATAAGTAAAAATATTAAAATATTTTGTAAAATCCGATAAATGGCAGCGGTTGCCACTTGATCCCGCTAGTTTAGTTAGAGTTCTACGTTCTACGAAGTGTTAAAGATTTAGATTTTGTCGAGGAGAACATGAAGATAAACCTTTGAAAAATACCCTTTACCATGTGGTTAAGAAAACAACTCCATGAATTATGTTTCCTGAAGTAGTCTGGTACGTTTTTTGAGAAGGAAAATTTTGCAGTTATCCCATGGAAAGATTCATTTCACCCATTTGACCAATATCTGTCGCTGATGAATTTGAAAGGACCTCAAAATTACCTTTTCAAAGTATCAAAATTTAAAGTTTGAAAATCATTTTTCAGTAAAGGGTTCAATTAAATCTTTTAAAATGTGAATCGTATTTGGTATCTCAAAAGGATCGCCGAAGATTTCAAGTGAATCTTATGTTTAACAAAGTAGGAAAAATATCTCATATAATATCTTACCTTATTATTAGCCTTTGGAATAAACATTCCCAGCAAGAACAGTCCAAGCAATGGTCCAGTAGTAATTCCGGATACCGTGTGATAGATGTAGAGGATTGCGTTGACTTTCTCAACAATAAATACAAGACCCACTTCAATAATTCCTACAATTAGGACGATGATCTTCATGATATTGCTAGATTTCTTCTCACTCGCATTGGGGAAGCATTTTTTGGCTAGATCTTCGTAAACCGTTGCTGCCAAAGAATTGAGACAGCCTGCCATTGTGGACATTGCAGAAGAAAAGATTGCTGCAATGAAAAGTCCTGGAAGTCCTGGAATCACAGATCCTACATCCATTACAAAGTAGGGAATGATCTGGTCGACTTTCTTAACTATTCCAATACTCGATGGATCGCAGTTCTCATATAGAGCATAAGCAATAAGTCCAATGAAAGCACAAATGCAGAACTGAATAATGATTCCGACGGTTGAGAGAATAGCACAGCGACGAGCTGCTCTGATGTCCGGAACAGCCAAGCATCTTTGAATCGTTGTCTGATTGAGTCCGATGGTATACGAAAAGAGGAAGGTGATACCGATGACAACACTCCAGAAAGATTGCCTTATGAGAGGATCTGGATCCATTCTGAAAGACAGAATTCATTATAAGATTTCTATCTATATTGCGTCTCAAAAGCAATCGGAACGAAATTATAAGTTTCTTCAATATCAACGAAAATCATTTCCTAGAAATTTCATCCACTTTGCGATATACCGTATTACGCCGCTTGATATATCAATTATCTTGAATGAAGCGTCAATATTTGCAATGCACATTTTATTCAACTTGAGCTTTCTATTCAACTGAGTGCTCTGCAAATATCATAAAACAGTTATCTGCTTATGAATATTGAGATTATTTTAATAAAAGAAACGGTAATGAATGAAGCTTCTTATCTTAGGTCTCGCAGTTTAGTGATAGTGATACTTTTTAAAAATAAACTTTGGTTGTAAAAGATTCATTTAGCTCTGAGACAGAAGAGAAGGTGAGACAACTTCGTTAGGAAAATCTAAATTCAAATCCAAAAAAGATTGTTAACTTGAGGAGAGAAGTAATTCACTACCAAATTAAATACTTCTTTATTATACAGAAATAGAAGTTTTTAAGCTAGCTCGAGGGGTGCTTTGAATCGAATTACAATAGCACCCATTAATATTTCTTGGATTTTTCTGCAGGTAGGTTAAATGTCCTAATATTCAAAACCATTTCCAGACGCTTTAATTTTGACAGAAGATTCAACACATTAAGTTCATATTTTTTCCGAAGAGAATTACATAAATTTGCTCCTTGACTCTTCTAGAATGTTACTGTCTAGTGAAAATTCTTTAGATATAATTTGAAAACTTCTTAACTACAAGAAAAATACGCGAGTGTAAAGTACTTCTATTGGAAACAAATTAATCCAAATGGAGACAAGGGAAGGTTTCTAATTGGAGACAAACAGTGTAAGTGAAACCGCGACGAAAGGCTTCCAAAACCTTGTTAAGTTGCTCCTGAGTGCAGTATTTGTTCTTTTTCCTGGGCTTTTTTCCTTTCCCATTTAAAACAATAGGAAAATCTCTCCAAAAAAATTATATATTTCCGGGGTTTCCTACTGAAGCATTTGCAGACACTTCAGAAAATGCCCTTTTTTGTTCACGTACCGTTAACAATAAAGATTAGCACTGAATTTAACTAAAATTATGCAGAAATATGACATAAATTTTAAACAAAACGAATAAACAACAGTCACCTCATTGTGTTTGTCATTGGAAAACATGGTCGATCGATGAAAAATTCAATGGTGAAATGTACACTTTTAATTTTTCTGAGAAATTAACAAATTAAAATTAGTGAATATAAATGGATTTTCACTTTATTTGGAGCAAAATTAACTAAAGAATGAAACTGTGGTATAGAAAATATATAAATATAATAATTTAGTACTGTATTTATCGTAAAAATAATGACGTTTCCATTTGGAGTAACGAAAAATTTCCATTTGGAGCAGGTTTTGAATCAGCTTAATTTACCCTAAGTAATTTAAGACATTAGATATTCTTGCAGTTTTTTTTCGTATTTTACTCCAAAGGAATTTAAGAAATTCTTGTGCGTGCCACTTATCCACTTGCGACTATAAAACATAATAAATCGCAAGAATAAATTTATTGCAAATTGTTCCATGATGTGCTATATGCAAGAAGATAAGTTCACTCGGTTTAGTAGGGGAAAATACTCTCCCTTCTCACGTTCATTTCTTCAAATAATATGAATTTCTTTTGCTTTTCCTAATATACTTCAACATAATTATCACGTAATTATCAATAATTGATGATAAGCTAACTAATATTTAAAAGAAATGTGTAAAAGTCTCTTAGGAAAAATAAGAGAAAATTCACATTTTTCGAAGGCATGAACGTGCGAAGGGAGAGTACTTTCCCCTAGCAATTTGATTCAGTAAAAATTCTTCTCTAGTTTTAGAATTCCTACAAGTCCGATTAGATTAGCCGGAACTGATTTGCAGAAGACCTACACGACCTACACAGATTTTTCGGTTGTCATTATTCGATCTTTAATGCCTTCAGGAAATTAATGTAGGGAGAGGTGGGGCTATATTGAGCTGGGGCTACATTAAAAACGCTATATTTAAAGAAAGCTGGGCTTTAACGTAATGAATTTAGATAGACAAAACAATTTAAGATCTAGGGCTAGGTCCAACTTCAAAAACTTAAAAAAGCGTTTTCAATGTAGTCCCAGCTGAATGTAGCTTCATTTCATCCTAATAATATTTTTAGAGATAATTAAATATCTACAAGAGCAGTTAGAGGAAGTCTTTGAGGTTTTGCACACACTCTAGTTTCGATCACTTTACACCGTTCCCAACTTCCTTTAAAAAATCTGATCTAATGTTTTCAGGAAATATATATGACTTAAGCTATTAAAATATGCCATAGAGGTCATATTCATTAAAGGCCTGTATACATTGGGAGCAATTTTCGTCAAAAATCGTATTTATTGACAGAATTTTGTCGTTTCTACCTACAGCAATGCGAATGATTTCCTACAAAAGAAAAATTTTTGACGAAAGCTGCTTACAATGTGTAGACATTCTAAAGGAATATGGGAAAATTATCAAGTGTTCAAAGCCAGAGTATGTGCGAAGCCTGAAAACATTCCCCTACTATGTTATACTGTGCGGGGTTTCACTGATTTTCCTTTCGGTCGCAAATGTATTATGGATTATTTCGAACTTGGAAGGTGAGACCTTCAAACTTAAATCGTGATACTATTAGTTAATTAAAATCTTCAGGGCTCATTCAGAGAACTTACGTGAAGAATTGCAAGCGATCTCCCCTAGAAGCAGCTTCAAAGACTCCGGAGAAGCCTCCAGTGAGCCTCAATCCTAAGATCGATATTGTAACAGTAGCAACAATGATCGTGGTAAACTGGATGGTATCTACCCAACAGATAGCCCTCATTCCTCCAAAGAGTGTATAGAAAATGCATACTCCACAAATGACAGGAGCGATCACATGGATGCTGATCCCGGAGACTTGATTGAAAGCTAGAGCTGGGACGTAGATATGAATAGGTGTTGTAATAATCACGAAGACCGTATATACGATACTGGCCATCACTCTTGAACTACTTCCGAAGCGCCTTTCAAGGTATGTAAATGTAGAAGGCATCTGAAGTTCACAGAAGAGAGGAAGAAGTACCTTGTACAGGAAAACGCCCGTGAGGCCCACACAGATAAAGGCCATGAAGAATTGTGTCCCGAAAGCGTACATTTCAGCCGGAACGCCCAACATTGTAATCCCCGAAACGAAGGTCACAATAAGGGACATAGACACGGGCAGGACTTTCATCTGTGAACTACCCAGTAGATATTCCTCAGCATTGTTCTGCTTTCGCTTCGAAAGGAAACCATAGAAAACCCCAATTAAGGTTGAAGAGGATAGGGCTATCGTTAGAATTATGTAGTCCAAGACTCCAAAACTCTTCTTCTCGAGTAATTCACTATGTAGTGGAGTCATTGTTCCTAATAACTTCACCTGTTCACTGACTGATTGATACTGAATATCTCATGCCGATCTTCAACTATCTTAGAGGCTCATCTTAAAATACGCAATAACGTCGCACGTGATATAAACCTTCTAGGAATTAAACACAGAATCGCGAGACATTTCCTCAACCAGATGATCAGATGTTCTGTATTTGGAAAAATACTGAAACACTCTGAGCATACTTCTATACAATCACTTTCACATTAATTGTTTTACCTATTTACTCACTTTTTGCAGTCTTTGAGATAAAACTAATAGTGACAAAGTTTCTATTGAGATCCAAAAAAAAGCTATTTATATATTTGTATAGCTTGAGCATTGGCTGGCGTCACGCATTCAAACCTTCATTGATGGCATTAAAAAAATGTATCATTATAAAAGTCTATCAATAATAAATAAGGGCATTTTGCAAAATTCACAGGAATAATTCACAAATATAAATATAAATATTGCTATATTCACAAATAGAATTTTTAAAATAAATGGCAGTATAGGATTAGGTTATCTATCGAACTAACATGATTATAATAATTTACTAGTTATTTCATATTTATAATAAGGTATTTAGCATCGGATGAAGTCTAAAATGGTTCTGACAAATTGATTTTAAGTACCACAAGTACGAAAGGGATACTTTCATGCCGCTCATAAGGACGTTTTCTGTAGCCCAGTAATTAACTATTTTAATAATTAACAACTTTAAATGTTCATTGAATAAGTTTTCCAACCTTTTTGGTCGATAAAGTTCGAAATTTTAAAAATATATATTTCCTAAAACCTCATTTAAAATAAAATTTATAAAAGACAAAAATAGTCTTTTATTATTTTATGAATGCCTTCAAATTGTCAATTTCAATGTTACAATGATTTTTCAGGATCTTTTCTGCAAAGAATATGTAAAATATTCCCATAAAGACTGTTATACTAAAAAGTCGTTATAAAAGTATGATAACGACATTTAAAAAATGTACAGAAATAGTCTAGTATACTGCAGTAGACGTTGTAATTACAGATTAAATTATTAAAATTGAACAGTAATGGATAAAAAGGGTGGCAAAGCGTCCGAGGCTTTGCGAGCTTCTCGAACACTCGAGAAAGAGCTCTGTCTTATATACCCTTTCGCAAGTTTTTCTAGTGTATATAAAATTATGGTAGAATAAAATTTGTCTATAAATCACCACAAAACCATCTTGAAGTTGAAAATTTTTCAAAAAAAAAAATCATTAATCTTTTAATTAATATTATTGACCAAATCGGATGAAAATTAGGCTTTTGACCTCCAATAATTCAAGATGGCGATTTTTCCGGTGATAGGTGTCTAAGGACGAAATGTTCAGCTGGACTACCTCCAAAACATTTCCAAAAATGAATGAAATCGCCAGGGCCAATTTTTTTTTTGCAAAGTTAGAAAAACCTCATTTTTGACCTATTTTTGGGAGATATGGAACACATGAAAGGGGAGGGAGAAAAACTAAAGAGGTCGGGTTTGAGATAATGTCATTTAAGGAGGGGTCATCGAGATTTGCAAGTTGATATCTCTTACCGTTTGAATTTTATATGGGTCAAAAGACTGAAAAACTGCGAAAACGAGTATTTTTAAAATAGAGCTATTACTGTTACTTTCTCGATCCATCACCGATTGTGACCAATGCAGTCGGGTTCAGAATTACAAGAGCTTTCAAAAAAGTCCAAATTTAACCAAATTCGTTGAAAATTAGGCCCACCAGGTTGGTTGACCTTCGACCTTGAATAATTCAAGATGGCGATTTTTCCGGTGACAAAATTTTTCGGTGCTGCCGATCCTCCACCATTTCCGGAAGATGTTCACGGTCAATCCCAAGACGCTCCGAGACAAGATCCTGGATTTGATTTTGCCACCTTGTCCTAGGCCTGCCCGGAGGCCGGAAGTTGTGATCTCTCAATCTAACTTTCCAACTCTTAGCTCCTCACGAACCGCCACGTTCCTCACTTGATCTCGTCGAGTGATGTCATTTACCCCCCGGTGGTACCTAATCTCGTTAGCTTGCCCTCGCGATCTCATGACCATAGGTAGGAATAGGAATGAACACAGCTTTGAAAACCGATAATTTAGCCGACCGACTAAGCTAGGCCTTCCTTAGCATGCTTCAGCCAATAACCCTCAATACTTCAAAAGCCTGGCCAATCCACGACGAGAGTTCTGCGTCCATCCTACCATCACTCATGACTAAAGCCCCGAGATACTTGAACTTCAAAACCCCAATTCGCAATTTACGGGTGAAACTACCCCACCCACCTCTACCATGTATTACAGAATTTTATTAAAAAAAAGTAAAATGCTAACCATGTACTCTAGTAGGGTCGGAGGAACGCCTGTTCGACAGGGAACCCCTTTTGACACTTTTGTCAAAATGTTGAAAATTATTTAATGTATATAGTAAAATATAAGTAATATAACGTTTTTTCTATAATATACCTTTTACTATAAACAAAGATGTTCAAATTTCGTATCCCAAATGGTACAGAGTAGGGTGTCAATAGGTGCTGACACGAGTTCTTAAAGTGTCAATAGACGTTCCTTTCACCCTAACTCTAGTCTCTAGTCCTCGGAACACCTCGCAATGACGTATATATATTGCTAGAAACTCGAAGTGAAAATTGATTTAATAAATGAAATACGAAGTAAAACAAAGCCTATCGCAAAATATAATTGGTAAAAAAGTAGAGAACTATTTTCAAAAATCTATTTAATTTTGTGGAAAACTCACCGATCCGAGAAACTACACCAACCCGAAGCCCCCTCACCTTATTCAAAAGCATGTTGGTAATCATTTTCATGGAATCAAGCAATGGATGTGTATGTTTTTGGAATATGGTACATAATTTGTTGGGTTTTGGTCTATACAGAGCAATTAGGCTGAGAGAATCAATCTCGCTTGATTTGGATTTCTATAGTTATTGAAATGCAGTGTAATTTATATGACCAACACATACCTTCTGGTAGAAATTGTATATCAATAAAGGATATAACTGCTGGCCTTATTGTATGAATTATCTGTTTATCGGCGACTGTAAGACTCAATGAGCTATAAGTTTTTATTTTGGAAAAGTGAACCACATCACTGTTTGATAGAATTAGTAGTAAAATGATACTTTCAATCAATTTCAAGAATCAGTTCTATAATACGATAGATTTAGTCATAAAGTGGTGTGCAATCAATCGTAAAATTCAATAGATTCAATTCTAAAATACAATAAATGAATAATAAAATAGAATAGAATTAATCCCGAAATGGAGGAGAATCCATTCCAAAATAGGATGGATTCGCTCACAAAATCGTTTCGAATAAATCGTAAAATTGTACAGAATCTATGGAAAAATTCAATAAAGTAAAATAATGTGATTAAATGTGATCAAATGATTATGGATTTGTGCAAAAAGGAGTCACTGAGGACATAAGTCTAATATTTCTAATCGTTAAGTCCGTTAAACCTTAAGTCTGGCTAATTGCGTATATATATAATAATTAAGTATAAAAACTAACATTACATATAATAGAATATTAATTAAAATTTGAGCAATGTTATGATTTGTTGTGTGAAATGATAAGGTCCAAATACCTTGATGATATACTCTATTTTATTATTGATTTTTTTAGCAATACAAAGCTATCGCGTAATATCATAGATGAACTTTTCAATAAAAGAAAAATGAAATAAAAATAACTTGCATCACTATCGATTATTGCAATACCATAAGCTTTAGTGTAATCAGTGTAATATTTTGCAATATCTGATAATTTTCCCTAATTTTACTTTATCGAAAATCTTTTAATGTGTATCCTTTTGACATGCAAAAAGTATTAATCAAAGTGCCATAGCAACATCAATGACATTTAGGATGCATCCCAATGAAAGTTTGCAGTGCAATATATAGCATAATTTGGACGAATGAATAATCCCACTGAATTCCATCCATACCAATTCCTCAAACGCAGACTCCATTGTAATCACGTCGAATTCCGGAATGCATTTATTATGCAAAATTGCCCCTTGTACCCAGTTAGCTCAGAATATTAACAATCTCAGCTTTTGTGGTCTGAAGTGAAATCCGAACTTGTTAGATCGGGCCCAAACATTGCAGACACGTTTTGATACTCATATATCATAAACATAGAAATATTATGTATATCATCGGTTTTCTACTAAAAAAAAAATGGTCTAAGAGGACCTATGAAATTATTCCCTATTGAAAAATCGGCATTTTATGGTGAATAAAAAAAGAAATTTGGCAAAATGTTCCTACACTGAGAAAAAAAGAGGGTGCGATTCACTTTTTTCCTCGTAACTTAACACTTTTTAGGTGTAAAAATATATCAACATTTTTTAATGTTGATTTTACACTCTTTTAAGGGTAAAATCAACATGAAAAAGGGTAACTTTAAGCCCTAATACTTCTAAAAAGCATAATATTTACACCAATTTCGGATCGATAATGCAGGGCAAAATTAACATTTCCGGAATGTTATTTTAACTATTTCGGATTTATCAGTGTAGGAACTTGTATTGGATTTTAGTGGATCCGATTTTATTAAGATATTTTGAAGAAAATCATAACATTTTACTAATAACTACGACGACAGTAGTAGTCATATTTACAAGGCAACAAGATTTTACAAGATTTTGCAAATATATTCTTATGAGAGACAGCTGGATATTAGGCCTTTTCGTCTTTCTGACTCTGATTCTCATTGTCAAACATCCCAACTTTACATGATTAATTATATGAGCTGTTTAATATGGTAATTCATTTTCAGAAATTCGATGTAAAATATTTCTAAAAGTGCTCTATCTTTTTCGATTAAGTTTAGTATGTTGGAGAGAAGGCTATGACTTTTCATGCGATATGTCGCACTCCTCCTTCAAAATACCCTTATCTGGGATGAAATCGAAAAATCGATTTTCGAAATCTTGAGCTCTACTTTTAATTTCGACAATATCTTAATTAGCTGTATGTACGATCGAGACTTTTCCAACGATAAGCCTTAAATGAACCCTGATCCCAAATATACCATTTTATCGGGATCTATTTCCAGTGTTTATAAACCGATTTTTTATGGCCCCGGTACACCTTTTGGACCAGGAAAATTTTATGAAGTCTAAATACAAATCCCTTTCTTTCTGACACGTTTTGCATAAATATCTATCTCATTTAGTCTCACTCTACTTTTTCTTTTAAATGTTATAATAAATTCAATTTAGCTCAATCAAATTTAGAGTGTGAAAGAGTTAGATAGATATAATGCAAAACGTGTGATGAAGAAAGGGATGTGAATTTTGATTTCATGAGACTTTCCTGATCTAAAAGGTGTGCTGGGCCATTAGATATGATTTTTGTTTTTCTTTTGTAAGCTTTCTATTTTCTTTCTATTTTTGGTAGTTGAGATTCTTTACAGGCAACGTCGATAAAAAAAATACGCTAGCAAACTGATCTGGGCAATTCAGAACTGTCCTAACGCGATTTTTATTACTTCCAAAATTTAAATCACAATCAAATTTGGACTCACTTGAATTGCAAGCATTCTAAAGTCATCTACAGAGAATCACTGCTATAATAAGCTTATCTGAACTTGTCACTTGTTTCTAGAATTATATTACGAAATTCCAAATTAGTCCGGCACATTGATACGTGATGTGTTCAATAGTAAAAAGGTTTAGGCAGATAGGACGAGTGAATCGGAACCAAAAGGAAGCAGGAAACAAAGTGAAGGTAATAACTCACTCGATGGATAATTTCGAACCACTGACTCACAACTGGGGAAAATCAATCTGCATAAACTTGAAAAGGGTCTGCTCTGCACTGATTCATCAGCTCTATTACCATCCAGCAGGGATTTTGAAAAGACCTTTTCAGCACTTGCTGGGAAGCATTCTGTGACACGGTAGATTGTTCGAATGTTTATTTTTGTCCAATGGCACAGAATATCAAAACGTTACCTTTCCAAAAAGCTTTTGAGACAATAAATTCATTCAAGAAATTGTGTTCAAATTTATTTTCTTAAACCTTCTTAAATCAAAAAATACCTTTGCAAGGTGAGATTCAATTCAATTGGACGTGTACACTACATAAAAATTTAACTTTTCACGCAAAATATTTTTCTTATATTATTTTATTTAGTATAGGGTAAAGTGGTACAAGTTGGATAATGGTACAATTTGGACAGGGCTTTTTTTCTTGATAAATTTAGTACTTTATTTTTAATGCTTTAGTTTTATAATTTGGTTCCTTGTGCTTAAAAACAAATTTTGAACAGTATTTATCAAGAAAAAAGCCATGTCCAACTTCTACCGGCGAATTGTCCAACTTGTATCACTTTACTCTAGTTAACACGAAAAGTATAAATTTTTGCATGAATATAGGTTAAGTTTTGACATTTATTTTCTAATTTACAAGAAGATTGAAGTTGGTGTGTCGGTGCATTATACAAAATGGAAAATCTTAAATGTTTAAGCTTAAAATGGTAAAAAGATGGTATGACTATCAATGGCCACTGGTTCATCAATATCAAGTGGTTCCGAATAGATGCTTAAGTTTCGAAAAAGTTTTTTATTTAGATATAGCTTAGTAAACTTAAGTGTAGTAAGAATTTCTTCATCATGAACCATACTTACTTATTTTAGCTCCAAAACCTAGCTGCAAAACCTGAAACAATTCGGCCGTGAAAAGTATTAAAAACCGCATAATTAGAATTATATATGCTCCTGCAATGGAATAAAATTGGTAAGTCATTGGAAAAAATTCGATGTCCGATTAATTACGATTTAAAAAATTGTAAATTTTTGTAAATAATTGATTTTTTTTTAATATTCTGTAGTATTAGGTGAGATTCTTAACAATCTCACCTACTATAATCCTAACAAAATTTCATGTCGTCCGATCGACCTCAAATTTGGCCAAAATGTGTTTCACCACTTCCTGATTCCGAATATATATGTGGCTAAGTTACGTTCCCGGCCGGCCGGCCGTCCGGCCGCTCTTTGGAGCTTAATAGCTCCTAAACTAAAAAAGATATCGACTTGCGGTTTTCGGCAAAGGTTATATATCGGGTGAAAATTACAACTTGGTGCATAGACCCCCCACCCCCCACCCCTCCTTCCACCATTTTGAAGACCCCCCTTTTTTTGTTTTCTCAATAGCTCCGTCCCTATGGCATCGATCGGGCTCAAATTTTAGTATGTTATAGCTGGGCCTTAGAGCTTTCCATCAATACCAAACTTAAGGTCCCCCGACCCCCCTGACCCGAGCTATAAGGGTCCAAAAAAAATTTCTTAAAATGGCCATAACTCCGGTTCTAATTGTCAGAATTTAAAAAGTGAGGGCTTTTTGGAAAGCTCTCGTGAAATGCCACTTCCCCTTCTAACATCGTAAGTTCATAAAACCACCGCTAGGGGCGCTTTTTTTAAAAAGAAAATTTTTAAATCTTAAAAGTTAAATAACTCAAAAATTCCATTGTGCATCGGGCTGAAAATTTAGTATGTTGTAGCCGTTGATTATACCTATCAAACAAAAAGGGGAATCAGTGGCGCAATAGGCAAGACCGTTGGCTCTTGGGCGGATCGATTCCCTGGCTCGACTTACTGTTGTGAGTTCGAGTCCCGCCCGGTGCAAAGATCTGAATGTCTAATTTAGACAATTTTCATATGTTAATAACGTAATATAATGCACCGCCTACGCCCAACAATTCCGGGAGCATAGAAGAAGCATCCACAATACGGGGAAGGCGCTCCTGGGCGAGTCTACAAACGGACTAGCAGGTTCTTCTAACACGGGATATGGACATTGTAAAAAAAAAAAAAAAAAAATGATTACCTTTGTAATGAATATATCTCGATACGATTAATAATAATAATCAAACAAAAAAAACCTTAAGTCGATCTAAAACCCCTGACCCGAGCTATAAGGGGTCAAAGTTCGAACATTGACCGGCCTCTATCTCCGGTTCTAATTAACATAGCGTCCTAAATTTTACCTTTTTGGTTTCGTCTCGATGAGCACTTTCAGATGGAAGTTCAAAAAGTCACCACAGATGGCGCTGTGATAGCGTCAAAATTCATCGAAATTCAAAGTCACTTTTCTCAAAAACGGCATTGTGCAAGTTAATGAAATTTTAGTATGTTGTAGTCCAGTCTAGGACGTTTCCAAAATGGTGCGTATGCGCGCTGTGGTTTCAATAGAACCGGAGATATGAGGGGTCAAAGTTCACAAAATTCAAAAACTCATATCTCCGGTTCTATGTGACCGATTTTGATGAATGAGGGCTTAAACGAAAGATCTCACCAAATGCTACAACTTTCTAGAATATTTGAACTTTGTGGGACCAACACCAGGGGCGCCACAGTCGAAAAACCAATTTCAATATCACATAACCTCAATTATCTCGACTGTCGCTGAACCGATTTTGATGATTACTTCGACATAATTGTAGAGCACATTTGTCTCTACATTTCGTCCATACATCATTTTCCGATCAGACTACGCTATCACTCCGATTTTGCCGTTTAAGTGTGAAAAAATTGATTTTTCCGATAATAACGCTTTGAAATCACTCAGATGCCAATTTGACTGCCTCTACTCCACCAAGACACTTAAAATAGGGGTTTAAATGGAAAGTCCCGCAAAATACAACAATTCTTTGATTTAGTTGAAGCTCAACAAATGACTACTTGGGGCACTCTGGATGAAAAAACGAGTTAAGAAACAAAAAACCTCGCTTATCTTGGCTTCTGAGTAATCGATGAGATCATGTTCTATAGGAAAATTATAGAGAACATTCTGGTCTACATTTCACCCATATATTACTTTTGTGCCAGTTCATCCAAATCCTTGATATTTTGGTTTAAATACAAAATTTGTATAATTTCACGAATTTGATTCAAGATAACTGAATGGCGTCTCCCAACTTCAGCTCCAAATCGAATTTGCATGCACTCCGAGCTAGCTCACGTTAAGAATCTCACCTACATAAGCCGGTTAGGATTATCTGTCCCTTTAATTCTTTATTTTATCTACTCTCGGAAATATTGAATTTTTTAATCCGGCTTTTTGCACTCCTTTCAACAAGACTTCATTGACGATGTTGACTGTTTCTAAACAACCGAAAATTGCGCTTCTTCAGGAATTACTACGTCAGATTCATTAATATTTTCATGTGTTATTAGTTTCCTTTTTTGGAACACGCTGCAAAAAAATATGCATTCACGTAAAGTATTTAAAATATGATTTAAATTCTAACGATCGTCTTAAACCTTGATACGACTAATAAATTAAGTTAAATTATTTTAGAGGAAGAGATTATTTAGATTGTTTTAGAGGACTTTTTTAAATATTTTTTTCTATAACAAATATATTCGTAAACTAATATCCAGGAAATGTGCCGTATATTTTCAAATATCCAGTCAGGGGCTTCTCGACATTTCATTTTTTCATATGTACGTTTTTCCATAGAGTCACTGAAGACTATTGGCAAGTTTCTTCCTAAAGAAAATTGACTTATCAGTCTGATATATTTCGAAATCGTGCATTAAAGGCTATCTAAAAATACATATTTTAGAATGTTCGCCAAAATTACAAAAGAACTACGAGCAAATTTGTTTAAGTTGCGGTGCAATAGCTTCAAAATTTTTACAAGGAAAAGTGAAAAATAGCTTCACTTTTTATTAGGTTTGATGGGCCCCTGTATCCAGTACTCAATAGAAACAAGCTAAACTTATCTGAACTTAACTCAGCTGAAATTTAGATATTGAAAGTATTTATCAAATAAAGTCTTGAAAAAAAATCTTCAGCTGCTTGAATCTTTCCCACCTTGCCTTATGTTTATATACAAAATTGCAGTGTTGTGAAAATATTTTCATGTACATCATGCGTTGTAAATGTCTCTCCCTTGTTCGCCAGCGCCTGATTTTAAATTCGCTTTGGTAAGGCGAAGGAAAGTGCCTTAAATTAAAACGTTGTATCCCAATATACCCCTCTAAACTCTGCTTTCATATTAAGTTGTCTCGTTAATTTCTGTTATCTCAATTTTTGCTTTTCTCTTTTGCTAACAATTTATTTATTGATAAGGCAAAATTAACCTTTCATTTTAATTTATGATAAAGCAATTCAGGAATTGTTTTTTTTAAATATATTTTAAGATAATTCACTGAATTTGTACAATTTTTTGCTAGCTTGGTAGATTTGAACTTTTTTAAGGATTAATTAAAGTAAAGAAATATATAAAGAAAAACGAATAAAAAATAGGGAAAAAATATATTGTTGATCTAACATTTTAATGACAGTATTGAAGCATTCGATATAGCACTTTATTATTTTTATAGTTCGACTTAAACTTTACACATTGGAAAAAACGTTTTTGTATAAATTTTGGTTTATTTTTAAATGAAAAACTCATTCCACAACAATTTTCAAAATTGTAACACTTTTTAACTGATTATGAAATGTTTGGATTCATTTGAAAAGTAGGGAAAGGTAGGGCTATTTTGAATTGTGGGGCTACACTGATATATGTACATAAAGGTGTTAGATCCTAGTTTCCTTTAGAAATACGCGAAAAAGAATGGTAGCAGGAAGTGGGGCATCTTTGAAAGTGGTACATCTTTGAAATTGGGATTTTTCTCCTATGTTTAAGTGAACCTGAGCCATATCATAATGTAATTTAGCTTCTCAGTCAGTTTGTGTATCTAAGTTGTATCACGATAAGTCTCAATTTTGTTTAAAAATAGGTGAAAAATCCGATTTTCAAAGGTGCCCCACTTTCAAAAGTGCCTCACTTCCCCCTATATCAGAGTAGCCCCACACCTCAAAGTAGCCCTACCTCTTTATTTACATCCCCTACTCCTGATACTCACATACGATTATAAGAAAAAATAATCACAGGACAATATGAATTTTGAGAAATATCGTGAAATAAGGTAGTACTCCAAATAAATACTAATAAATTATTATATATTATAATGAGCACAAAATAAAATTCGATAAATACTCAATTATGAGTTCAAAGGCAGTGCAATTATTGCGTAAATTTTGGCTAAGTGAAAATAAATAAATAAATTAATTAAGTTCATTTTATTTGTAAACATTGAGATGTTTTTAATATTTTAATTTGACAAAATTTAATTTTTTATTACCTAAATTTGGTGGTGGGAGGTGTAAATTTTGTGGGGTCAAATTATCTATATATACTCGTATACTGCTCTTTCATTGGTGATCCAACTATGTAGAATGTAGAATATCAATGCCTAAAAAACTAAAAGACATTTTTTTTAGAACTGTGCAAAATGTGAGAAAAATTGTTAAAGAGATGTCATATAGGGTTTAGAAAAAAAACAAAGGATACAATTCGTTTTCATGCAGCAATGTTTTAATGAAATTTGAGTTATTCATGTGAAATAACTTTTTCATAATACTGGAATTTTGGACATATTTGTAATACTTTCCCCAATCTTGTTGTGGATTGTTGAAAGTGGAAGGAATTTTTGATTGTTTGCATGGAAAATTCTCATTACACATACATTTTGTTTTATCCTGAGCATTCACTTACTATTCTACTATACTAATCCCATCACGGAGATACACTGCAAATGTTCTTATTATTGAGATTCTTTTAAGAGTATTTTTGCAGAAAATTGTGTAGTATTTTGGTGAAATTAGTGGAATTAAAACGAATTAAAACAGGAACCATTATACTTCATGCCGAAAGTAATAAAATGTTTTTTTTTGGCAAAAGAAGTGTTAAAAATTTTTAATCCACCTTGACAAATTAGGGGAAACTAGGGCAGAAGGGGCAGAAGTAAACATGGGGTAGCAGTAAACACTGCATTTTTTTTAACTAGATATTAGGCTTTAGAAAGCGAGACTTATATAAATTGATTGCTACAATAGATATCTTTGTCCACTGAAGAAATTGTCAATATAAGTCCAAGTAGTTTAGACATAAATATCAGTGTTTCGTGTTATCCTGTTTACTACTGCCTCAGTCTCCCCTAGGTTTAGGTTTAGAAGATCTATCAGTTATCTCTTGCTTTATTTTCACTACATTTGTTTATTTTTTGAATTTACATTGAGAAGGTTATAAAACTATTTTGAATTGCTTTATGCCCAACGCACAATAACTTTTGTTTGTAAACATGTTTTCAAAATCTCCTATCAGAATGAGCGAGATGACTAGATCTAGATCTCACTCACTCTCATTGAAATGTCAAAAACATGTTTACTCAACAAAAGTTATTGTGCGTTGGGCATTATTGTCAAATATACTTCAATAAGTTAACTTCCGTTTTGGAAAATTTTTTTCAATACAAAGAACAAAAATTGCACTTGGGATACCGGAGACCGGGGCAGAATTAGACACAGATAATACTAGACAGTGGGATATTGTAGTTTTATTTAGAAAGTATATTAAGTATATTGAGCAAATTGCTATTTATTCAAAGTAATTTTCTGTCTCCCTATTTATTGAGTTATTTATTGTTCGGATTCAAAAATATTTTTCATAAAATATGAACAGGGAAAAAATCATTTGCTGGCTAATTCTGTCCCGATTTCTCTTATGTAATGTTATGCTGAACATAGACTCAGGATAACCCTCGAGAATACACAACCCGAAGATATTAACGGTAAAGGATCAGCCCAAACTATCATGCACACATTAAAAGTAGAATAAACAAATTTAAAAATATATTATTACATTTTAATTCCTAATTAATTTCGAAAGTATGTTGCTTTGCACCCTCCACACGGAAAAGAAAGTGCTGACCTCCCCATTACTCGAACCTTTCAGTTATTTCGTGTTTGTTTTAATTCTAAAGGAAAGTACTATTCTTTAGGATTCTAAAGAAAAGAACTTCGAAAGTTCATGAATTAGAATAATGTCCTTTATTTTCCCTAAGAGACTTACACATTTCTATTAAATATTAGTTAGCCAACAATCAATTATTTATAATTATGTGTAAGTCTCTTATGAAAAATTAAAAAAAAATCGCATTATCTGAAGGCAAGAACGTTCGAATGGAGAATACTTTTTCCTATTAACATTACAAAAAGTACCCAAAAACACTCACAAAAATGTTTATTATTTTCCTACATTGAGAGAAATCCGAAAAAGTTAAAATAACATTCCGCAAATGTTAATTTTACCCTGCAATATTGATCTAAAATCGGTGTAAATATTACCCTTTTTAGGTGTATTAGGGGTTAAAGTTACCCTTTCTCATGTTAATTTTACCCTTAAAAAGGTGTAAAATTAACACTAAAAAATGTTGATATATTTCTACACCTAAAAAGTGTTAAAGTTCTGACGAAAAAAAGTTAATCAAGTTTTTACTTTGTTGAAAGACGTTTCAGATTACATTGCACTTATTTACATAAGTTGATGTATTTGAGGAACAAAACCACAGACTTTGATTCAATTATTTTAACCCATTCGCGATTGAAACATTACATTTCATACGCAAGATTGGTGAGCTTGTATGATTTATTTCTGAGAAATTCGAATCACTCTCCGGAAAGCATTTTAAGTTACTTAAATTCTTCAATGACAAAAACCCGATGAATCATAAACATATTAGGTGAGATTCTTAACAATCTCACCTACTATAATCCTAACAAAATCTCATGTCCTCCGATTGGCCCCAAACTTTGTCAGAATGTGTTTTGACACTTCCTGATCACGAATATATGGATGGCTAAAAACCGTTCCCGTCCGTCCGTCCGTCCGTCCGTCCGTCCGTCCGTCCGTCCGTCCGTCCGTCCGTCCGTCCGTCCGGCCGCTCTTTGGAGCTTAATAGCTCCTAAACTAAAAGAGATATCGACTTGCGGTTTTCGGCAAAGGTTATATATCGGGTGAAAATTGCAACTTGGTGCATTGACTCCCCACCCCCCACCCCTCCTTCCGCCATTTTGAAGACCCCCCTTTTTTTGTTTTCTTAATGGCTCCGCCCCTATGGCATCGATCGGGCTCAAATTTTAGAATGTTATAGCTGGGCCTTAGAGCTTTCCATCAATACTAAACTTAAGGTCTCCCGACCCCCCTGACCCGAGCTATAAGGGTCCAAAAAAAATTCTTAAAATGGCCATAACTCCTGTTTTAATTGTCAGAATTTAAAAAATGGGGGCTTTTTGGAAAGCTCTCGTGAAATGCCACTTCCCTTTCTAACATCGCAAGTTCGTAAAACTACCGCTAGGGGCGCTATTATTAAAAAGAAAATTTTTAAATCTTAAAAATTAAATAACTCAAAAATTCCTTATGCAATCATGCTGAAATTTTAGTATGTTGTAGCCGTTGATTATACCTATCAAACAAAAAAAACCTTAAGTCGATCCATAACCCCTGACCCGAGCTATAAGGGGTCAAAGTTCGAATATTGACCGGCGTCTATCTCCGGTTCTAATTAACATAGCGGCCTAAATTTTACCTTTTTGGTTTCGTATCGATGAGCACTTTCAGATGGAAGTTCAAAAAGTCCCCATAGGTGGCGCTGCGATAGCGTCAAAATTCATCGAAATTCAAAATCATTTTTCTCAAAAACGGCATTGTGCAAGTTAATGAAATTTTAGTATGTTGTAGCCCAGTCTAGGACGTTTCCAAAATGGTGCGTAAGTACGCTGTGGTTTCAATAGAACCGGAGATATGAGGGGTCAAAGTTCACGAAATTCAAAAAATCATATCTCCGGTTCTATGTGACCGATTTTGATGAATGAGGGCTTAAACGAAAGATCTTACCAAATGCTACAACTTTCTAGAATATTTGAACTTCGTAGGACCAACACCAGGGGCGCCACAGTCGAAAAACCAATTTCAATATCACATAACCTCAATTATCTCAACTGTCGCTGAACCGATTTTGATGATTACTTCGGCGTAATTGTAGAGGGCATTTGTCTCTACATTTCGTCCATACATCATTTTCCGCTCAGATTACGCTATCACTCCGATTTTGCCGTTTAAGTGTGAAAAAATTGATTTTTCCTATAATAACGCTTTGAAATCACTCAGATGCCAATTTGACTGCCTCTACTCCACAAAGACACTTAAAATATGGTTTTAAATGGAAAGTCCCACAAAATACAACAATTCTTTGATATAGTTGAAGTTCAACAAATGACTACTTGGGGCACTCTGGATGAAAAAACAAGTTAAGAAACAAAAAACCTCGCTTACCTTGGCTTCTGAGTAATCGATGAGATCATGTTCTACAGGAAAATTATAGAGAACATTCTGGTCTACATTTCACCCATATATCACTTTTGTGTCAGTTCATCCAAATCCTTGATATTTTTATTTAAATACAAAATTTGTATAATTTCACGAATTTGATTCAAGATAACTGAATGGCGACTCACAATTTCAGCTCTAAATCGAATTTGCATGCACTCCGAGTTAGCTCACGTTAAGAATCTCACCTACATAAGCCGGTTAGGATTATCTGTCCCTTTTATTTTTCTTTCTTCGGTTCGCGAATGGGGCCTATACAGTTCCACATCACGCCAATTTTGATAATATTTTCATTTATTCTCAATCCTAATTTCAAATCTGGGTGACAAATTCTTCACTTTTAGATTGTTACACTACACAAATAAATTATGATTGAAAAAAATTAATGTAAAGAATTAAAATTCAGAAACCATTAAGAAGAACATTTGATAGGCTATTTCATCCCTTAAAATTTTTTTTATCGCAAATTTAGTCTGTAATGGTTCCGGCACATCTGTTTTAGATCAGGATAATTTTATAAAGTCAAGATTCACATACTTTTTTCTTAAAAGCTTTTCCTATGTCAATTCCACTCTTTAGCACGCTACTTCTTTTTTTGAATGTCCCACCAAATTAAATTTAGTTCAGTCCAAATTTGAGACCGAAAAAATGGGATAGACTTATGCAAATCTTTGGAAAAGAAAGACACGCGAATTTTGATTTCATGATACTGAACTAAAAGGTATGGCGGAAGCATAAGGAGATAATTCCAAAATAAAATGTTATCTCTGGTATTTCTAGAAAATTATTTGAATGGATTAATAAAGCATAATGCTTTCACATGAACTGTCAGGAAAATTTTATAAAATCAAAATTTACATCTTTTTCTTTCTTAAAAGTTTTACTTAGGGGGAAGTGGGGCACCTTTGAAAGTGAGGTACCTTTGAAATTGGGATTTTTCACCTATTTTTAAATAATATTTAACCTTATCGTGATATAATTTAGCTGCTCATACTGATTGAGAAGCTAAATTACATTATGATATAGCTCAGTTCTACTTAAACCTAGGAGAAAAATCCCAATTTCAAAGGTGCCCCACTTTCAAAGCTGTCCCACTTCTCTCTATGTCTATTCTACCCTTTCACTTTCCTCTTCTTCTTTTGAACATCACACCAAATTAAATTTAGTTCAATCCAATTTTGAGTACGAAAGAGTGGGATAGACTTATGCGAACTTTTTGAGAAAGACAGGAACGCGAATTTTGATGTCATTAAATTTTACCGATCCAAAAGGTGTGCCTGAGGCATAACCAAATTTTTTTCATACGATTGAAAAACACTAGTCTAGTCTTTGAAAATAATTTCAAATTGCAGTTGTTTTCTCCTCAATTAAATGCACATTTACATATAATAAAAGCACTATAATGATGGTTGAAGAGAGCGCAGAAAATTTTTATATTACAGTAATTGCTTGTTGTGTTTTCGCTGAAGTACTTTTATGTATCCTGTGGAAATGGTCAACATGAAATTGAACAAATAGGTCAATATTTTTATAAAAAATTAATTGGGTTCATGATGAGTATTAAAACTTATGCGAAATCAACAGAGAAAAAGTTTTTAAGTACTCCTTCATTTTCTATTTTACTACTCCAACTCAAAGCGAGAGCAAAATTTATAATCTTTTTTTTTAAACTTGTTACCAGTCATGTCAACAGCACGGGTAATAGGATAAAGGGTGAGGTGGAAAGATAAGGGTGACTCCTACAATTCAACATTATCAAAACACTTTCGTATTTTCTTCTTACACTCTAACTTTTATCCGACAAGGAGGAAGCGAAGCATCTTTGAAATGGGACAGCTTTGAAATCGGGTTTTTTGGACTTAATATTTAATGAAACTGAACCTTATCGTAATATAATATAACTCCATAAACCAATTGAGAAGTTAAATTACATTATGATAAGGCTCATTTCGTTTTAAAAGTAAGAGAAAAAAGACCAATTTTAAAGTTGACCCAATTCAAATGTGCCCCACTTCCCCCTATTTAGCAAACGACCAAGAGTTTATTTCAGATGTGTTTTGGTTTTCATTCAAGGCAGTAAGGGCAGAATCACATTGACAGTAAAATGCTCACCGTATTTTGTTAATTTACGCATTTTCATTGCAATTCTTACGCAAATTCTCGATTATCGTATTACCTTATCTCATACTTGGTGGCACTAGGTGAAAATAATATACGAAAATTGAAGAAATAAAACGAAAATACGATAAACGGTGAGCAAAAAAATTGTACGATTAATTTCTTGTACAGTTTTTTTACTCACCGTTTATCTCATTTTCTTTTTATTTCTTCAATTTTCTTATATTATTTTCACCTAGTGCCACCGAGTATGAGATAAGGTAATACGGTAATGGAAAATTTGCGTAAGAATTGCAATGAAAATACGTAAAATGACGAAATACGGTGAGGCTACGGCGAACATTTTATTTTCGATGTGATTCTGCCCTAAAGTTGAATATTTCGTTCATACATGAGAAACATCTTGATATCGATTTTCCGAAGATCAAAATTAAAGCATTCTTAAGGTTTTATTTTTCATTTAAATAACTTAAATTTTAAATTTGAACTTTTTGGAAAATACTTGATATTTTCAATCCGGCTGTATCGAAATGAATCTGTAATGAATCCGAACTGTACTGTAATGTAGTCCCTTAATATCTAAAGAACATATCTAGTATTGTAATTGTGACAGTCGTTTCATTGGATGTGATTGACTATTCAGAAGTACAATATACGCTAAAGGCGTGGTAATGTTCCATCCGAACAATTGGATGGTATTTTTGCCAATGCAAGTCGAACTTTTTGACAAACAAAAGTTAAATTTTCCAATTACATTAAATGGAATTTGATAAAGCTTTTGTTCTTGTTTGAAAATTTTTGTGATTTGTTAATGAAATTTTTGCACAGTTTGTATTTCAAGTAGACAGATTTCAGCAATTGGTATAATTAAACTTTTCATACATTATAAGTGACAAGTGGTTTTAATGCAATGTATACATGCAAAAACCTTCATTCACACGGCGAAAGGCTAAAACTTTTGAAATAAGTAAATTCTATAAAATATGTATTCTGAATTGAATTAATGTCAAACACTGAGAGAGCAAGGAATATTCATGAGATTCACCAAAGTTTCTCATTCGATATATTCCACAACTTGTTCTTATCTCAGACGTTAGAATTTATTGGTTATTAAATTTTAAGGTAGTGCACCGTGTGTTTTGTCGATGTCAACCTCATTGTAGTGTTGAAAGGATATGGAAACGGAGAAAATTCATTAATCCTCCCTACGATTGGGCTCTTGAGGTGAATGAAGCATAACTTTCTAATTTATTGCTAAATGGAAAATTTTTGGCATAACAAATAGCGTTGGATGTTCAGAGGTCTTTTAATTATCCAGAGTTTTGTTGTAAAATTTTCACATTTTCCCGAATTTTCTATTGAGGTTCACCAAAACATCCAATAAATCACTCCGTAAATTTTCAGGCTTCTGGCAGAATCGACCAACTATCATTTACCGTAGTGAGGTCTATGCAGAAAAGCTCTCGGTATGGTGTTTTTTTCTCGCGTACACAAACTAAAGTCGAAAGTTGGAAGCAATGATTCTCTCGCCATTTGAGGAAAATTGAATGGAATACATAGTTGATAGTCGTTAGACTTTTTTTTACTGCATAGAAAAATTTTTATGGGCTTCCCCGGCAAACTTTCATCTACAATTCATATAAATTGCTGGACAAACCAGTAGAACACAATGCATTTTTATAGTTGAAAATGCATGTAAAACACAAATTACTCAGCAATATTGTTAGCTTTTTTTCCCACCAAAGACATTGAGAGCTTTCAATGTTTTGGTCGAAGGAATTATATAGGGATTTTCACACCTTGTAGCGCTAAAAGTACTTCGACAAAGAGACTCCGGCAATTGAGAGCAATTAGCTTTGAATTCAGCAAAGAAAATGAACATGGAAAGTAATGAATAATGAATTGTGTATTCATAAACTGTTAAGAAGCGATTGCGGTTCGGACTTATTAGAAATTTGAAAACCTTACTAAAGACTCCAAATATGGTACCATTATATTGAGGAATGCACTGTTTAGAGCCTTTCAAACGTTGGACCTTGAGAAACCGTCATTTCATTAGGAATAACTCAACGGTATAGGGGAAAGTGGTCTGCCTTTGAATGCGGCAGCCTTTGAATATTGTAATTTTTTCATTTTTCTTTAAAGCATACATTCTTTTCTATTAACTATTAGAGAGCTATTCATAATCCTCACAAGTCATCAAAAAATGCAGACCCTAGCTCTTATTTTCTAGGTGCTAGGGCAAAAAAACGAATCTGAGCTCTAAACTGTAATTTTGATGTTCCACAATTCATGTGTTTTTTCATAATTAAAATAATTTTTCGAACAAATCTTCTATTGTGAGTCATAGAAGGTTATTCTTGGATGGTATTTCTCCAAATACATTTTGATTCAGATGAGACAATTTTTGTGGGTGATAAAAGTTTGCAAATATTGCTCTGCGGCAGCCTTTGAATCTTAATGTTGTGTGCCTTTGAATCCTCTCTTTCCAAGCATTGAAACATCTGACAGCTTCCTGTCCGGGAGCAGAATAGAACTCCTACTTTGGTCTGACGAATGTCATACAAATGCTTATAAAATGCTATCTTGGTCCGGCCGGGATGTTTCAAACTAATTGTCGACTTCAATGGCGTTTTATTACAAATTTTCAAGTGAAAAACAGTGCTTCAGAAAAATGTAAAAAATGTTGTTGTATAATGACTTTTGACTACAGTGGTGGTTTATTGAGTGCATTAGGGTTCATGCTAATCAATTATGGGCCGTTTAATGTTACAGCCCTAATATTCTCAGTGAAAAATTAAGATTCAAAGGCTGCCCAAACACATTCAAAGGCAGACCATGCAGGCTGCCTTTGAATATATCGACATAACATTTTTAAGTTCCTCACCAGGAAAAACTGAGGACTTGCGAGTCCTGAATGGGGTAAGCATAGAAGCTTAATGAACAAGAGAATATTTTGGTGTAGTGAAAAGTAAAACTCATGTTGTAGTTTACTCTGAAAAAAATCTCAAATTTTGAACATCATTTTTCGTTCAAAGGCAGACCACTTTCCCCTATAGACCAACATTCTCCCTAATATATCCAAAAATGAAAAATTCGAATGAGGGACGTACAGATGAGACACTGTGCCACCCCTTTTCTTGTAAATTGTGAAAGTTCTATGGAAAATTCAGAAGGAAGTCTCGGCTGTGCTGTATACATGTTTTTCTTATAATATCTCCCCCTTGATAAGCATCGAAATATTATTTTTAAATCTTAATAATTATACAATAATATGATACTTCAAGCTGTGAGTATCGAGAGATATGAAGATATAAAAAAAAGTCGATGTATTATGTAGATGTTACAATCTCCTTCAGTTTGAGCAATAATAAGAAAAAATTGATATTGTAATTCATGTTAAATTTATAAACTTTCCATTTAAATTGCTGATTGTGAGAATTTTCGCAGGGATGAATAAGGGAAAAACAGGAAAATTTCTTCTGAGATGGAGGATTTAAATTAAATTTCTCCACATTGGACCAGATTGTGTAACAAATGGAAGAATTGGCAGGATGGGAAGATTAGGTGATACCCATGAGGAAACTTCACGTGCTCCAACGTGATGGTTTGCAGCCACAAAGGGATGTGTGTCATAAATCATGTGCCTAAATCAAATTTCAAAAGTAAGCGAAATTCACCCCCGGAATCCTCGGCAACGATGCTAAATCAATGGACGGGAGGATTTTACCTCAGCATGTGTGTGCAAATAATCGATGGGATGAGGGTGATGGGGTGGATAATTCCCATTCTATTGTGGAGTATAAAATGTGTTGGTGGAAAAACCGCACACATACATCACACAGTGATTTATGATCAATTGAACAAGACTCAACATCAATTTGTCATCGTATCCATGTTTATGCCTATTATTTATCCTGGATGCTGTACATCACAATTCTACCGAGAACCTATAGAGACCACACGCACTCCCTGATTCCTTTGAGAAGACTTTGATTCCCTTAGGCCCATTAATCTATCAGCAATTATCTTCTATTTACTTTCCACCACTGCGCTCACCACCTATAACTTCAGCACCGCTACTATTGAAAATTTAAGCTTCAAAAGGAAGTGTTTGACAATAATACCAATTTAAATTAAGGAAAATTATATTTTTATTTAGCTTTATATTTGCAAAATATAGTACAGATCCTTATGGCTCCGGCACACCTTTTAGTTCAGGAAAATTTTATAAAATCGAAATTCGCATTCCTTTCTTTCTCACTTGTTTTGCATATGTCTATCTCATTCTCTCGCACTCTTCTTCTTCTCTTAAACATCACTTCAAATTCAATTTATCTCAATCGAATTTGGTAGGAGAAAGAATGAGATAGTCATATGCAAAGCATGTGAGAAAGAAAGGAATTCGAATTTCGACTACATGAAATTTTCCTGATATAAAAGGTGTGCCGGAGCCATTACAGCTGCCTTTCAATTTAGACAGGTCCGTTTGTGTGGTTTCTAAAGTCACTAGAAGAGAGTAAATGGTGAATATGACAAAAATTGGATAAGAGAAATTTGTGTCCGTATTGATGCAAATGCCCTACGTTTGTGTAGGTAAAACTCTTCAATATGGACATAAATTAATTTAAACTGTAGAGGCCATTACGGATTAAGCCGAGTGATGACTTATGGTGTTTACACACTAAAAGCAATTTTCGTCAAAAATTGCCTTTTTTAAAAATTCTGACGTTTCTGCCTACAAGGATAGGGGAAATTTTCTTTAAAAAAAGATTTTTGAAAGAAATTTCTCATAGTGTGTAGAGGCCATTAGTGAGAAACTAATGCGAATGTAATCTAATCATTATTTTAATTATAACTACATTAACCCTTTAAGGACAATTGGGTCACCCGTGACCCATAGAGAAAATAATTTTTCCTGACTGCCTGAAGTTATTTCTTTCTAATGTTTGTGCATAATCACGAAGTAGAAAGATGTAGGACTCTAGGATGTTTTTCGCAATCTCCAACTATTTGCTATATACAAAATATTTGAGCTCAAAAATAACGAATTTTCAAATTTTCACGTTGGTACTTGAATTTTAATATTTTTAATATTTCTATTTTTTTTAAGCAAAACCTCTTGGGACTAGAAACTATAATAACTATACATAATATCTCTCAACAAAGTTAAAATTATAGTTTATTGGTATTTTCAGGAAAGCTTCATAATTTTCATGGGTCATATATGACCCAATCGTCTCTAAAGGTAAAAAACACCGAATTTGTCTCTAGTGGATTTTCGAAGATTTGAGGTTAGACTGTTTCATGTTTTTGTTTATGTGTGCGCAAAATAGTTAATTATTCGTATGATATTGTGTGATATATCAATTAGCTGAGATTCCCAGTGCAATACTGACTGAAGAAGGTAATATTTTGATAATTTATAAAATACTTCTACGTATATGTTGTAAATTCATAACTTTTTACTCTTGTACATGACTTCAAAAATTGAAAAAAAAATCATGATCAATGAACCCGAAATGATCCACATATTATGCCCGGAAGATAGCGATGATGCCAACAATCTTGTCCTGAACGAAAGTGATATAATACAATATATTTGGAACAAGACGTATATGAAATGGACTTTGAAGTCTTCATCGAGAACGCATCAACTCCGGAAGAACTCCCGGATCCACAGCAATGTATAACCGTACGTCTGAAATTCCCAGAGACAAACAACATTGCACCTACCCATTACCATCAAACATGTTTCGAAGAAAACTGAGGTGCATATGGTGCTATCAGAAAAAAAGGTTATAAGACCAATTGTATTTGTGAGGCATGCGACATTTACCTCTGTGTTATCTTACCAGTATGCGAAATTTGTTTCGATGAATATCATAAAAATTAAAAATGAAGTAAACAATAATACATTTTTTCATAAAAATTATTAATTTTGTGTACCAGTCTTCAAGATTCTTTAAGATCAAAAATTGAATTAGATTTTTTAAAATTAATTTTTGATCGTTTTAATTTTTACTCGAACTCTAAATATTTTTTTTATTATTACGAATATATTCAAGATATTTATCTTTCAAAAATAATAGAGCAAACGAGTAAACTAGTCGTCTGCAAAATTTTGTGCTTTTTTACCTTTAAGGACGATTGGGTCATATATGACCCATAGTTTTCCACGGACTCCTAGGGATGGGAAATTTTTTTTTAACCATAAACCTCTTATTTAGGCTAAAATGTCGAGGGAAAGTTGATTTCATTGAATTTCGCTCAGCGGAAAGCTTCTCGTCCTTAAAGGGTTAAGTTAACGTAAGAACTTCAATATGGACATAATTTTTTCCAGTACGTAGGGGCCATAAGAAAACTCTCAAATATGGACATATTTTTCTCTAGTGTGTAGAAGCCGTAATATAGAATAATCGAGAGATTAAAAATTTTGGTTCTCTATGAAACTCTAACAATATAATTTTAATTATTTGAATTAACTTAAAAACTATTTTCAAAATAGCGTCGTAATTTTATTTCCATATATAGATCAGTTTCAATATTTCCAATTAAACGAATTTAAGTTTCTTTAATTGTGTCAATAATAAATTATGATATAATTCAGAATAACCATCTATTTGGTAATTAATCTATTTGAATAACATTGTTAATCTATAAATAACAAAAAACCACAATAATAAACTCGCATATTATTTGATTTGCAAGAGAAACCGCCAAATCTAAATTTGGTAGTGAGTAATGTCATCAAAACTTTAATTTATTGTAATACTGTTAATTGTGTGTGTGTGTTACAAAGTGGATAGTATGTTATTCTCAAAGATGACTATTATTTGTAATTTTGTATATACTTTGTTGCACCGTCTGCAAAATTATGTTTCTGGATGGATTATTTCCGGGGAAAATTACTCTGCGCAAATATTTTTGAACCAAAGGCACTTGTGGGGCGCGGTCGTCTGCAAAAGCACACTGCCCAATTCATCCTCATTGAATAATTCACTCTATAGATTGCCAAGGGTGAGTTGTAGTAAATTTGGATGCATGTTTTGACATAGAGTTTATTACCCACTACCATGCACAAAAGTTACTTGTTGTATGCCATAAGCACAACTTGATGGAGGGCAGCCTGCAAAGCTTCACATTTTCTCAATTGTTTTCGTCCAAGCCCCAAAAGTACATACAATTGCTCCAATGTCGAAACTTCTTTGACCATTTCAAGGGTGAAATAGGACTTTTACCAACAAGAAACTTTAAATTTCCCACTTCCCCATACACTTGAAGAATCTGTTTGTGGTTTCTTCTTGTACAGCTGAATAAACATAATAATTTAGAGTGGTAATTGTTATCTAAGAATGTTTTTATTAGAGATTTTCTTTTTTAGAACTTCGACTTTTGGGGGCAGAGTTGAAATTTGACTTTATCAAGTCGGTATGATCTTTGCTTGCAGTCTATTTTAGTAACCATTTTTGACCATTTCAATGTGTGTAATCTCTTGGAGAAGAAATACCAAGGGATATGGACCTGCGGTTCTCACCAAAGTTTGAGTATCGATAAGTGAATACTGATTACAGATGCCAGTAGGGGAATTCTGTAATTTTCATGGCATTGTCACACATGAGTTCGAAACCTGACAATGCCATTCGAGCTCTTTTTTGTCATATCATATGAGTTCGAAAATGCAATTCATTGAATTTTTAAAGAAATCCCTTTACTTGATGATTTTATGAAAATACAGTACATCTTGTTTAATTTGTTTAACAAAATTCATTGTCATTAGAATTGCCAGAAATCTCAAATATATGACTTCTGACAATGCCACGGGAGCTGAAATGGCAATGTCACGGCTACAGAATCGCATTTTCGAAAAAGATCTCCTGAGATTCAAACGCAATTTGTTATATGGCATTGCCAGAGCCTTACAGATTTCTCCTCCAGATCAAGTTTTCTATCAGCAGTGAAAAGAGATCAGTAGGGGAATTCTGTAATTTTCGTGGCAATGTCACGCGTGAGTTCGAAACCTGACAATGCCATTCGAGCTTTTTTGTCATATCATATGAGTCCGAAAATTCAATTCATTGAATTTCTAATGAAATCCCTTTACTTGATCATTTTTGGTTGATTTGATAAACAAAATTCATCGTCATTTGAATTTCTAGAAATCTCAAATATGTGACTTTTGACAATGCCACGTGAGCTGAAATGGCAATGTCACGGCTACAGAATCGCATTTTCGAAAAAGCTCTCCCAAGATTCGAACCCAATTTGTCATATGGTATTGCCAGAGCGTATATTTGAATCTCAGTAGAGCTTTTTTGAAAATGCGATTCTGTAGCCGTGACATTGCCTTTTCAGCTCACGTGACATTGTCAGAAGTCAGATATTTGAGATTTGTGGCAATATGAATGTTGTTAAACAAATCAATTAAGACAGACTGTATTTGCATAACATCACGAAGTAAAGGCATTTCATTAACAAATCTGTGAATTGTATTTTCAAACTCATATGATATGACAAAAAAGCTCAATTGGCATTGTCAGGTTTCGAATTCACGTGTGACAATGCCACAAAAATTACAGAATTCCCCTACAGGTAGACTATTAAATGCAGGAAGACGTATGTAGAAGGCAGGAACGCTGGTGGCCTTATGCCGAAAATAGACACAGGCTGATCCTAGAGAATACTCAGCTCGAAAAATTTGATGGTAAAGGATCAGCCTAAACTATCGTACACTGAGGATTTAGGATCAAGGATTAGCGTTTTCAGTGTAAATTTCTGTTAAATGTGCACACTTTGATTGCTGAAAGACTTCTTAAGTTCAATATCAATGGATTTTTCGTACAGAAAGGACCACTCTGACCTTCCCATTACTTCAATCTTAATGCATTTTAAGATTTTGTAACATTGCGTGCCATTACTCTCCATGTTTTTTCACCCAATTGACATTTCGAAAATCACCCAAAAATGCCCAAAGTGAAATTTTATATTTTTGGCACTGGCGCTAAACTTCAGTAGACCTCACAAATTTAGAAGATCAGCCTGATCCTCCAAATTATGGGCTGATCTGTGAGTATATCGACACCAATCTTCATTTTTCGGACTAATCCCTAAGCCAATCCCTGTGTCTATTTTGGGCTCTACACGGGCATCAGTCTTAACGCTCAATTTTTTTTTATTTTTGTTTTTTATATTTTTTTTCGGCTATGGCTATTAAAGGTAGCCGGATTTCCCGGTTTCTTTAGGCCCGGTTGCCAAATATTCATTTTCATAGGGAGCGGCTGGGAATTCTGAGCGTGGAATCACAGATTTTTGTATCACAAATGGTTTTTGATTAAAACTGGGACGACATACCAATAAATTAAATAAAACAGTTCATAAAAAGTCAGGGTTGGGCTGACATTCAACACTCATGGGGCGTTATAACCCCAGCATCCAACCTCAACCTTCCTGCATAGTCCATGAACTTGTTATAGATAACGATGGATGAGCGGAGAGAGGTCATCGAAACCGTGGTTGTGAACTTCTTAGTATTTATTTTGAGGCGTTTTAAGACCTCCACCGTGTCTAGACGTATTGAGCCCCTTCTGCCTACGACAATGGGTAACACATAGTCCCCGGTGAGTTGCCTTCAAAGTTGAAGCAAATTTCTTACTTTCGGCACCACCCATGCAGAGCTTGTGTTGTACAGCCTCTGTACTACGAGAAGAAGGGAATCATATTTCTGAACCTTGTCCCTAAATCCTTGGGCTACACCGCTTCCATCCTCGTGGCGGACTGTGACATTCACCACGAAGACCCCATCCTGGTTCTTTGCTACCAGATCGGATCCACTGAGAAAAAAAAGAGGCTGCGATTAACTTTTTTTCGTCATAATATTAACACTTTTTGGGTGTTAAAATATATAAAAAATTTTTAATGTTAATTTTACACGTTTTAAGGGTAAAATCAACATGAAAGAATGGTAACTTTAACCCATAATACACCTAAAAAGGGTAATATTTACACCGTTTTCGGATCAATACTGCAGGGTAAAACTAACATTTCCGGAATGTTATTTTAACTTTTTCGGATTTCTCTCAGTGTCGGAGACGGTTTCCATCATTACGTGCGATTCGTCAATATAGTCATTACGTCATTTTAGTCATTACGAACGCTTGAGATGGTACGAAGCAGGGGGACTTTCCCCTATCTTAAAAATTTCGACGTCAAGTAAATATCTCGAAAGCTCCGTTTGTGAATACGACAGAATTTTAGTTCGAGGATGAAAAAAGCTCAGTTATCTTTTATAAGTTTTTTAAGTATTCCGAGAATATTTTGGAAATAATCTCTATACTATACTATTTGGCCTGTATAGTAGAGTAGTTACTGCATCAACTTTGAGTTTATTACTTCCCAACTTTTTCCCTAAAAAGATTTTGTGTATCAATGAGGGTGAAGAGAGTAAGGGAAGCTGGGGCACCACCAAACACGGGGTACCACCAAACACTAATTTTTATTTCTAAACTACTTGAACTATCTCGACCATTCCTTCAGTGGACAAGCATCCCTATAGTGCCTATAAATTCCTATAGGTCTTATCCTCTGAAGTCGAATATTCAATTAAAAAACCGCAGTGTTTGGTGGTACCCCGTGTTTGGTGGTGCCCCAGTTTCCCCTAGTTAATAAAAATGTGAACCTTTCCTTACCTCTTTTAATTTTATTGAAATCTCTTTTTGATGTCATCAAATGGGATATAACAGCAAGATCAAAAATTTCCTGACTTTTTCATAGAAAATGTCCCGAAATCATTTTAAAATTAATGTATTAAAATGTGTTTTAACTTTATAAAAAAGAAGGTTGGAAATATTCCAAGCAGAAGCAACTAAACTCCGTAATAAAAATCGCGCAACATACTCATAAATTATGAACAAACTTACTTTTTCAGTTAAAATAAACTTTCAAAAGAACTTTGCATGGTTTATTTTAGAAATATTTGGTTTTATGGTATATGTTTTACTTTTAAAAGATCCCTTTAGCATACACTACACGTGTTGTTATCTTTGCACGTGGGAGAGTTTAACATAGTAATTGCCGTAATTGCTCATTTGTCGATAAGAAGGTGGAGAAAAGTAAATAAATCAAATTTTATTTAGAGGTTCTTTTAGCAATTCATTTGGCGGAACCAGCTTTGATAAGTTAAGACATTAAGATTAATTATATTACTGGAGTATCAATCCGCCGTACTTCTGCATAATTTACGTGTTATATCTTATATAATTCACATTATTCATTAACGTTCTAGTTTTTTTTTGCAATACTGTACAAAAATTGGTGATATCTATTACATTTCATGTATAAAAGGAGTCAGGAACTTTGAAATTAAGCAGTACGTTAGATTTTTTCAATGGAAATGATGTCAATCGTCTCAGTCCTATGTGTTGGACTGCTGTTGTCTTTTACAACATCAGAAGAGATTTGTGAGTGAACTAAGTGTTGAATCTATTAATCTTTTGATGTTCTCCCAAATCTTACTTAATTCAATTATATTGTAGCTGATACTACTGCTACGTTAAAGCACTTTGACTGCGTACCTTTCTTAATAGGATGCAACCACTACAATCGCTACTGCAGATATGGACATTGTCTTCCAAAGCAAACAGTTGGTAAATACCATGTATATTTCCTATATATTATCGTGATTCTGGAGGGAGGGTGAAACCTTCTAAACCCCATCAAGCTCTATTAACTCATGACTTGAGGGAAGGTTAAGATGATGAACATCTAGGTCTAAGAATATCACCAGAATTTTTCTTTTGAACTTCTATTTAACAGTTGTTGTATTTCTTGGAAGTCAGATAGGCCACTCAATAAACAGGATTCTTAATTCCCAGGACTCAATGGGCCACATAAGAGATCGGTGATGGTCTCCCTCATAAGATCACCCTCAAACGAACCGCGGGAACAAATTGAGGCAGATCTTTAGATTTTTGACTTCACAAACTGAAACCTCTTTAAAACTCTTGATTGTAATATTGTACACTGTTATACTTGCAATTGTATAGGGGAGACTGTGGTCGTAGTAAACTTGGGGTAGTTGTAAACACTGATTTTTGTCGCTACACTACTTAGACTTATTTCGACTAATTCTTCAGTGGGCAAAGATCCCTGTAATATCTTTAAATCTATATATGTATATCTCGCCTTCTAAAGCCTAGCTTACAAATCCCCCATGTTTACTACTGCCCCAGTTTTGCACATATTTGCTCACAAAAATCATAGCCCTAAGCGAGAAATTAATTTATTGTGTAAAAAGTAATTTATCTATATTTTTTTTTAAAATTTTTTATAGGCGGTAAATGTGATTATAAAACTCCTTGTCGGGTTGGCTTAGCTTGCATTGACTGGCGATGTAAGAGAATTCACAAAAAGAAAACAACTCCTGAACCAGATACTACAACTCCAGAAGCAACTACAACTGCTGGACCAACGACTACAACAACGGAACCTACAACTACTACAACGCCAACTACAACGACAACTACAACGACAACAACAACAACAACTACTACCACTACAACAACTACTACTACCGGTAATATTATTTTAAAAAATAAGTTAGGCAATGTATGTAATTAGATCTGTCACGACGAGTGATTCAGTCCTCGAATTTTCCTTCACCCCTTGTTTCAGATGTGTACCCAAACAGTGCACAAATTAAACCACTCCAATGAATTCGATACACGTCATGTAAGGTAAAGTGCTCTCGCTCGACCAGTTCCTCGTCTCGACCGGTAGATTTATTTATACATATTTGCTGTAATAATTTACGTATGATCTAACATTAATAGGTCAATTATTCCATGAATAATGCGAACCAGTGACAAATTCATAGAAATTTACGAAATTGACCATCAAGCATTTAAAAATTGACCCACTGATCGAATCGAGGAATCCGGTCGAGCGAGGGTACTTTACCTTTATATGAATTTTAGATAAAAACATATTTCCAGTTAAATTTCAAGGACTTCTATTTATTTATTATTTATTAAGAAGATTTCATTAAATCAAAATTTACATCCGTTTCTTTCTCAAACGGTTTACGTACTTTTGTTCCATTCTTGCAAGATGATTTTGTGAGCATGAGAATTATCTTTGTCTGTGGATGGGCATACCACTTTTTCTTCGAAACCGCCATGCCCAGGCGACTTATTAGGAACCGTTATGATCCAGTCACACTTATACGGGCTTCAGACCTAAAGCTTAGCCATAAGGCTTAACTACTCTAATTTCTTATCAATCACAGTTTTTTGAAAAATTTTATTCTGGGTTAAATTATTGGCAAGGGCACTCAATTGATCAAGTGGTAGAGCACTCGCTCTATGATGCAAGTGTCCCGGGTTCGAATCTCCTTTAGGTCACTAGGAATTTTTCTGGCGTTCAAGGTGTTCGAATTGCTTCCAGTGAGCTTCACTGCACTTGATTCCACGGGCGTGGGGCTGACAACCTCATCCCGTACAAGAAAAAATAATAATGCATGTCTAGAAATCCCCTTGCAGGAAGGCCTTGTTCCTTCATGGATTGTTGTGCCAGCATTACTATTATTAAATTATTACAGTAGACTCTCTCAAATTCGGGCATATAGGATCGAAATGTCAGCCGAATTAGACAAAAATTCGGGCGACATGTGCATATAGATATTGAGTTTACACACTGATATATATCGTAAATTGCATGAAAATCCCTCAATAATGCAAAATCACATCAAAACTAAGACAAACCATGCCAAATTTGAGCATATTTGATTCATTTGATAATCATAATCAAACTTGAAAAATGACAACAAACTTTTTTCAAATGTAACCGCTGCCTGAATTAAAAAGTAGCCCGATCTTAAAAGAGCCGAATTTGCGAGAGTCTACTGTATACATATTCTCAAAAAGCAATAAAATCGCTCGCTATGTAAGATTTTGAGACCTTCGGGAACTGGGTTAAACCTCTAGTCTGAAGACCGATTTGCGACTTAAGCCGAGACACGATTTTATGTAATCATAATTAAAATATTTCTTTGAATTAATTTCCATCAGTTTCCCACTAACTAAGCTGTTTCTCTCCTTAAACCGAGAGACGTAAGTCGTAAGTGTGGCTAGGGCATTACAGCCCCAATATTCGTCCGTTCTATCTTAATCTTCAAGACATTGAACCTACTTTATATTGCGGAAAGTCTACCTCGGATTTGTAGCAGTGGAAGTGAATATGTAAATATTTTTTCGACTGGATTCTTTCACGTCAAAACTCGTACCAACTTGCCTTGTTTTTAGATAGTTTAATCCTTGCGAATGTATGTTTTACTGGTCGGATTCAAAACCTTATAGAATTGCAAAAAAATCTGCTCCTGCCCAGATTCGAACTCGGGACCGTACCGTCATAAAGGTACTACTCTATCAGTGATCCACTGGGGCTCTCCCTCATGAGCATCACAAAAAAATCACAGGGCAATTATCTTATAAATTTAAACAAAAAATTTAAAAAAGAAACTGAGATTGTAAAGAATCTCAGCTAAAATCAACAAATTCAATTTTGATTTGAGTACGAAAGAATGATATGTTTTGAGATAAAAGGATATGAATTTTGATTTCATCAAATTTCCTAATCTAAAATGTATTTAAAGGACATTTTTATTTATATTTTCAAATAGATTTTGCAAAACTCATTTATACTATTATTCCATGATCTATAAATTTAAAGTATCAAATTTGCTTGTGCATTTAAGCTAAAATGAACTCATTTCACTCTAACTAAGCTCAAGTAAAATTGTAATAGTACTTTAATTTGTTTTCATATTAAAATTTATTTTGAAATGCAGACCTTTAATTACTGATAATTTTGAAGTAAGCTTATAATATGCATATAATGCGTTTCTAAACTGCAATGTGCTGAAGACCTGCGACTTAAGCTGAGAGACGGTTTATTGTAATTGTAATCGAAATACTGATTAGACTACATTCCCCACAGTTTCCTACTAAGTCGGTCTCAATTTGAGCTGTAACTCTGTTTAGGTCATAACTCAGAATAGGACAGCTTTAAGCTTTTAAAAGCTTTTTTTGTTTTACAATTAAGATGTTTTCTCCACATGGAATTAAAGTGTTTCAAAATAGTAAGGGAACACGTGTTATAATTTTTAACCCCGAAAAATTGCATGAACAAATATCTCTTCTCGAATATAAAAAAAATATGTGCGTAAACGCTTGTATATTGTCCCTGCTTTAAATTCAAGAAATAATGGTTTTCTATATATATAAATGATATCTTTATTTTTTTACTGCCAAGAAATATTAACATTTTTTAAAACTTTATTGTTTTTTTTTAGAATGTCCTCATCATCATCATCATCACTGTAATTAAAGAAACGAAATCTGCAACATAAGGACCTAAATAGACTCATGCTTATCTTCGAGAATATTAGCTTCTAAAATTTGGCGGTAAAGATTTATATCAAACTGTCATATACTGAAGGTTTAGGCTAACCGATTAAATGTTCCCCAGCGGGTACAATTATGTTAGCTGAAAAAGGCAGAGTTTTCAGCAAAAATATGCTGAAAACGCTGCCTTTTTTTTTAGCTAAATTCGCTCGCTGGGCTTTTTACTAAATTTCAAATTTTAAATTTCTACAAGTTCATATTGGTTATCGATTTTGAATTTATTTTTAAATTTATGAATTTTTTAATTAGCTGAACTCATATAAACGGAACCCTTCTTAGACAAAAAAGGAAGTTTTAGAAAAATTAACAAGAACGTTTTTAATGTAAACTGATCTTAATAAAGGAGTAAAAATGATTTAAAAAATCTTTACATTGTTCTTTTGTCTTCTTTTTGTTATTTTTTTTTAGGAAGGTTTGTTTGTTTTACTATTTTATGACCTTTATGCCCAGCGCACAATAACTTTTATTTGTAAACATGTTTTCAAAATTTCCTATTAGAGTGAGCGAGATAACTAGATATAGATCTCACTCACTCTCATTGAAATGTCAAAAACATGTTTACTAAACAAAAGTTATTGTGCGTTGGGCATTACTTTGTCTTAGAATTTGTATTTATTTTGAAATTTTGATGCAAATTGTTTACGACTGTATTGCTGAAACTGTTAAAATCGGTTAAACATGTCATTTTTTTATTTTACTGTATTGTAGTGGGAAGTGGGCTATATTTGAATTGGACCAACTTTGAAATTGGGATTTTTCTACTATTTTTAAATGGAATTGAGCCTTATAATGATGTATTTTAGCTTTCAATTTAAAACTTGAGAAAAAAGCTCTATTTTAATGCTGCTCCAGTTCAAAGATACCCCACTTTCCCCTACAGGACAGAACTCTAAAAAATGGTTCACAATTCACAATAAGTTTGTATACATTTTCATAATAATATTTAAAGTTCTTGCGTTTCTATAGTATTTTTTTCAGTTTATAAATAAATTTCTCGGTTACTCTCCTCAATGCTCAAGTTAATTTTTCATTCCATCTTCTTTGAACTTTTTTCCTCAGGGATATGTATGTGTGTGTTGTGTGCTAATTTAAGAAACGTCACTTGCATTGCACTTATGCAAATGAGAATTTAAATTATAGTTTTCTGGGAACCTCAGGTTCTTTACGCCCACACCATTTTGCCCATCTTCCTCAAATGTACACAACTGCTTGTGTCCCATGGGGTAGTTTGAGGTTGAGGGCATATTTAGCATCCCTTCTGCATTCACATTCTGCCTCAGACCATACAGCTCTTAAGCAACGTATCAGGCTCGATGGGGCAGGAGATGTTTGAACTGGAAGCTCTGGCAGAATAGTAAGAGTGTGACTTGAATTTTCAATTACAGATTCCTCGTTTTGCATTCCCATTCTCACTGAGATTCACAGATGGGCTTGTAGTGGACCCAGAAAAATAAGGAAATTACATCACTCTTGGAGTTTCCTCACAAGATTCTCTTCATTGCACAATTTGTCTAATAATCTGACTTTTGAGGCGCTCAATATACAGGAGAAAGATTTAGGAAGAACTTCAAATGTAACACTACACCATTGCCACTTCTTCTCAAAAAGAAAATCATCCACAGTTCAGAATTTTCGTTTTTATGGAAGGAATAGGAGTATATTCAAATTTAATCTACTCTTAAAGAAAATCATTAAACATAAATCCTGTATCTCTGACTAAAAATGAATAGAAATGACACATCAAAGAGATTGATTAATTTGCAAACAAATTTTGTAAATTGCACTGCAAATGTTCGTAAGTTACTGAATCATCGAGCTGGTTCTTTTGATGTCTGCTCTCTAACTCATTCGTAAATTAAATGCTACTGGAAGGTGTTGAAAAGACTTAATACACTTTGTATGTTCCGTACAAACAACAGAACATAGTATAGAAATTGCTTTGTATTCCTCTTTTTTATCATAGCCAATTATTTATTTACTTTTTTTTTATTTATTTGTTCATTTGACTTTTGAGACACAAATCTCTTGAAGGCATAACGTGGAAGCATAGGAAAGTGAAGAGAAGTCAAAAGCGTCCATCGCCGTCTTAGCGTTATTGAACCTCCAGAGCGAAATGGTTTAAAAACTCTTTCGCAGGTTGTATATGCCGGGAGCAACACATTAAGTGTACAGGGTACCCGGTTACAATAAATACCATGTTTTCAAAATTTCTATGAGAATGAGCAAGATGACTGGATCTAGATTTCAATCACTCTCACTGAAAAGTCAATAACAAGTTTACAAAATAAAAGATATTGTGTGTTGGTCATAAAAAATAAAAAAAAGGTTAACGCAAATCCTTCATAAAAAATATCCGTCCATGATAATTACAAAGGGCCAACTCATTTCCAGTAGATAGCATGAAAGACTCAACTTTATGTAAATAATTATCTCAATTCAATGACTGAACAAAAATAATTTATTACTTTTCTATATTTTGTATGAGTAATAATATAAACATCGAAATATACATATTTTAACTTTTCAAAATATTTTTTTTATGAGTAAGCTCCTCATCATTCTAAATGATGCGCAAGTTTTCTTCAAATTAGACTGACAAGGCATTAATTTCCTTGACTTACTGTGGTATCACACTAGAGAATTTCACATTAAATTTTTAATGTGATTCACATTAACTGTTGCTGATATGTGTCCTAATGTGCAATTTTCGTCAAGATCTTTTAGAAATCGATTCATTTAGTGACAAAAAAGTGGACTTGAGTCACAAAAATTGGTTTGAATAGATTAAAATAGCATAAATACGATTGATAATTAATGAGCAAATTTATGAGCAAAATTTGCTCATTAAATTTTCATCAGGTACTACTTTATTGCAGTCATTAGGGTAGTTTCTGCGTCACAATTTTCTCACCAATTTATTCGTGATTAAATTGTGATAAAAAGTAGTGCTATTACCTACTGCTAATACCTAATGCATGAGATGGAGAAAGGTCAAAAGACCTTGAAAAAGGTCGGTGCAGAGGATAAGTAAGCAAAAAGCTAAACAAAAATGTGTTCGATCTACATTTTATATTCCATCATAAACTTCTGTTCTAGGATTTCGTGGTCAAATGATATGGTGGCCGGATTAATTGAGGATGTGCATCAGGAAACCGTCATTTGGGACTACAACTGCCGGGAATACAAAAATAGAGGCAGCCGATCTGATGGTTTTCAGGCCGTTTGCGACAAATTGAGTCACTAATCGCCGGAACTCACACCTTAGTAGGGATTTGGGTGATATTGGTTCCCTCATTTTCGTAGTCTTCTTTTGAAAATAAAGCCCTACGATTTGAAGCAGCTCTTTAAATTCCTCCAAAATCATCCGGAGAAAATTATTATGTCCAAAAAAATCGTCCCAAAGAATTTCAACGACACCATGTGAAGGTCGCGTTAGGAGCCAATCTCTCGCCCACAACCTCCTTCTTCTCGCTTAGCGGGTCCTTTTGCACGACATAAAAGTAGTGTACAGGAGGAAAACTTGCCTCTTCTTCACTAAAATCTCACATTTTCGCTCAAACGACTGAAATGCTTCAAACCCGTGTACCATCGTGACATTGAGCAATTCTAGCAATGTGTCCTGACTAAATCATCGATTTCGAGTGGTTGTAGAAGTTTTAATGAGCAACTTTTCACTTTAACTTTAATGTGAAATTTTCTAGTGTGATAACTCCGTTATAGTCTCATGTTTCACAAAAAATTGAACGATAAATCTATTTTGTGTCCCTTAACCTACAACTAAATTGCACAAGCAATCAAAACGAGTAAAATTTTGAAAAGTGTTCTAATAACAAAATTTAATGACTTACCTATATCATGTAAAATTTATTAAATTCTTTTTCTAAGTGCATTAAAATTTTAAAATTGCAAAAAAGTGAGTTTACCCCTTGTAATCTCTAAGGAGCGATATATTTCAAAATTCTTAAACTTTTGAAATATAAATACATTAATAACAAATTACATATTAAAAAAAATGTGCGCATTTTCGTTTAATATTGCATGATCTTGCGATTTTGCCATTTAAAGCAGAGTGATATAATTTGGAATTAGTGTTAGAAGTTGGAAAATTCGCCGGTACAAGTTGGACAGGGCTTTTTCTTGATAAATACAGTACAAAATTTTTGTTTTTAAGCACAAGGAACCAAATTATAAAACTAAAGCATTAAAGATATACAAATAAAAATGAAGTACTAAATTTATCAAGACAAAAAGCCCTGTCCAAATTGTACCAATTGTCCAATTTGTACCACTGTCCAACTTGTACCACTTTACCCTATGAACTAAAATACTTACGCAATATCTTTTTTTTTACCAACTAACGTTGGTTCGTTATCTGCCAGGACATTAGGCTCAACCGTAATGGCCTCTATACACTAGAGAAATTTATGTACATATTGGAGAGTTTTTCCTACACAAGCGTAGCGAATTTGTTTCAATGTGGGCACAAATTTCTCTAGTGTTTAGGAGCCATAAGAGATATTTATTTAAAGTCCTTCAATGACCCTACCACAGGAATCAACATTGCGATTAGTAGTATAATAATATTAAATCCATTTAGGACATGAAATTTTAAAACCTTTTCTTATAAGAAAAGTTAGAATAATCATATTAGGGGAGACCGGGGTAGATTAGCCACTAAATAAAATTAAAGTCTGATAAATATTTCAATGAATAGGAAGGAAAGTATATATTTAGAAAAAGAGTGGTTTCCTCAATATTCCTTCGCAGGCAAACTATTAGATACCACTATATAATACAGTACGTAGCTAATTCTGCCCCGGTCTCCCCTACTTGCATTTTATTAGATACGTTTAATAGATTTCAATATTTTGACGATATGGACAGTCTTTCCTGCTGAAAAGGTCTTCTTTCGACCCTATCATTGATTCGTAAACTTATGCGTTAACTTTGCACAGATTTTAATGTTAAAAATACAATTTTCAAACATAATTGTTTTACTCAAATTTTCTCAATAATGTTATATTCCATCTCCCAAAAGCCCTAAGTGAGGTTTTGAGCTAAGTTTTAGTAATGTATGGAGTGTTATTAAATAAAATATTTACTCAAGCTGCGTTCACAATTGAAAAGTAACTCAAAATATACAATTAAAATTAAATGAGTTCTCCTCTTGTTCTGAATTGGTGGATTTCGTGGTGTTTTCAAATGAGTGTGAACTTATGCGACGGAGGGTTGTAATTGAAGATGATGTTCTCATTTGTGTACCCTATTCTTACTGCTTCAATCAAAATAAAGTAGAGTTTGTTGCTGTTGCGAGAGGAAATAATGTTTTCCACATGAAAGCGATTAAAATCGTGAAATGTATTCGAAAGTTTCTAATCATAATTTTACCAAAGAAAATTTCCTCTCTGCCTTTAATGGTCCTGACGAAGAATGAAGTCATTTCAGCTGTTTCTAACTTCCTGTGCTCAACGGGGTAGATTTCTCATGGGGTGAAAGGTGAAGAAGGGGTCATGGAGTCTTCTAATTGCTTTAAAGTGCCAAATGATGTTCATAAATTTTTGTATAATTTTTCCTCACTATGCTTAATGGTTTAATTTTGCTGCCACTTCTCTGACCTTCCCTTCTATGAGGGTGGATAATTTCCCTGATTTATTTCTCTACATTTGTCACATCTTCTCATTACGTTATGCTCCTTTTTTTAAGGAATACTCACTCAGAAAAAGCGAGGTTTTTCGTGCAGAAAAATTCCTCTTAAATTTTGTAGAAGCTTTTTACCTATCTCTTCATGCGTGAAGCCGCTCCATAAAATGGACACGAGTTTATGAAATATCCGTCTAATTAAATATATCTAGCTCATGTGTTCACAAATATTCCATCCTTATCTAACCACCTTCCTTATTTTAGCTAGAGAAGCATGATGAGCAGATTCCACTGTTGATAGTCGCCTCAGGAATTCATTTGATGGTCTGGGGATAGAGTGTTTGTGTCCCAATTTCCTGGGCAAAAGACACAAATAAGTAGAAATTTCTCTCTCATAGTCTAACCCTAGTGACACGCAGAATTTCACTCTGACACAACCTTCAATTCACCCACCACACGGGAAACTTTCTTTATGCCACTGACACGGCGAGTGATTGGGTAACGTCACCACTTACCTCCAACTACTCCCACATACTCCTTTTTGCCACCAGCAGAGGCTGATCAATCATCCGAATTTCATCCAAGAGGTACTCTATAGATTCCCAAGTTACAAGTTTTTCTTTTCATTTTATTACTTGAACTCATAGAAAGAGCTAATAGGGTAAATTGGTACAAGTTGGACCATGGTACAAGTTTGACAGAGCTTTTTTTCTTGATAAATTTAATACTTCATTTTTATTTGTATATTTTTAATGCTTTAGCTTTATACCCAAGAAGCCATTTTTTCTTAATATAGTCTTGTAGAATACCCTAAGAAAGGCACTATAGAACCAAAAATCTTTTTATTTGCTTATAACGCTCTTGGTTCCAACACTGAGATTACTAAAAGTAAAGTGGCGCACTCTTAAGGATCTTTAGAGCTTCTATAGGTATTTCAATAGAGAATTCTCACTTTAAGCCTTTTAAAAGTGCACTAAAAGGCTTTTCTAATACTTGGTTCTATAAGGCAGCTATTTTGCTTCTTGGGTAATTTGGTTCCTTGTGCTTAAAAAAAATTTAGTACTGTAATTTATCAAGAAAAAATCCATGTCCAACTTGTACCAGCGAAGTGTCCAACTTGTAACACTATGTCCAACTTGTATCACTTTACCCTACTGTAATGAAGGACGATTAAAAAGTGAAGATGCCTTTGAATCTCAGTTTTCTAATGTTAAGGTAACAAGGATTTTAAAACTTAAGCGGCTCTAGGGAACGTGTTTCTTAACCGATTTAAAATGGACTTATTTTAAAGGCCTTTGAATTATGGACAAGACTGAATCGGTTCCGACCGTTTGCGAACCGGTTATTTACCGTTATATTTTGTTGCAGATCTAAATAAATTTATTTACCAAAATCCACCAATTAATAGCTTTATTTTTCTATATTAATGTTGTTTCTTTATATTGCAATATAAACTAAAGATGCTCAGTGTATAGCTAAAAGTAGTGTACTTACGTAATCGAGCACTTTACAAAGATTTCAGATCGACGACGGGACAGGCTTATGTAAAAGAGAAAAGCAAACTAGGGGAAAGCTTTCAGGGTTTGCACACAGTCTGGCTTCAAATACTTCATATTTTTTCCATACTCCTTTAAAGAATTTGACCTATTTTTCAGGAAATATGTAACTTCAGGTTGGCTATTTAATATATATTGCCTTAGATAGGTGAGATTCAATAAAATATTATGGGAAAAGTGTAAAGTGTTCGCAGTCAGAATGTTTGCGAAACCTTAAAGCCTTCCCCTACCAACTGATTGTCACATATAAATTATTCAAACCTTAAAGTGGCTCTTTCCAATTTACATTTTTTTTTTTAATTTCTTTTATAATGCAACTTCTCAAAAATATTTTCTCAAAGTTTCAAATACTAAGTCAGAGAAAATATGCCTTCTGTTTCAGTCTTCGAGGTCTATATAATTCCTTAAGCTTTTTCTATCTTATCAAGGGACAAGAACGATAAAGTTACGCAGCAGCGAAGTAAGAATGATAGTTTAACCTGAAATATATTTAATTACAGATATTAAGCCATGGTTTTAGCGGAGCTTAACCCTTTATCAGGATAGACCGTCTCAAGACGGTCATTCTATAAATCGCATTTACTGCGGTAATATTAGTTATTAATTCGAAGTTAAAATATCTGCAGGGTCCTTAGCTATAGTCCTACTAACATATTAAGCTGAACTCATTTTGAAAGTCTTATTGACATACATTTATCTTAATTAACATCTAATTCTAAAAATCCTAAACGTTTTCTCCTAAAAATTATCATTTTTTGGATGAAAATTTATTTATTTTACTATTTGTTCACTATTTTTCAATAAAAATATTTCAGTCTTTTGATGCCTTAAACAGAAATGATCGCCTCCAGGCGGTCTTTACCTTTTCTCACCTGGGTATGAATTCTGAGATGCGTGAGATTTTCACATGAGAAACTCACGGTTTTTAGATCGTTTCCTGTAAGCATTTGGTGAAGCTTTCACAAAAAGTGTCACGTGAAACACTTACAGCATCTTAGAATTCACATGAAAATTTTTACGAAATCTTGACAAAATGCTTATTAAAGGTGATCTCAAAGCCGTGAATTTCTCACGTGAAAAACTCACCATCTCAGAATTCATACCCTAGTGTCCAAACGAAAAGAGATAATGAAGAACGGATGGTTTTTTTGAGTTTATCGGACCATTAATTACCTTAGACAATATTATTTGACTTCTTTTTTTTGCATATTACAGAAAATATTGTTATAGGGATAAGGGAAAAAATACGTTATTTAAAAAGTTCAACGATACTCCCATGTTGAGATGCAGGTGGAACCAGAAGTATGTATTTTAGGTGTATTTAAACTTTGAACGTTTTAAAATATTTTTTTAATATTCCACCAATCGGATTATTGTTTAATCCGATGCAAAACGTTTAATGCAGAATGTATCGAAGCAGAAGTTTTCTAACCTCGACAAAATTCATAAAACTTTATAAAACTTTGAGAAGTATATAATTTATACGAGCTTTCGAGAGTTTTCAGAGTTATAATAAAATATTTGTTGTTGCAGCGCCCAAGATGCTCATAATAATAAAGTAAATCTCTACCATAAAAGCTTCAGTCCGCAAAACCTTTACTACTTTGATGACTTGTTCATAAATCTATCTTTCATGATGACATTTTATCCAATTAGACAGAACGTTATGGAGGAAAGCTTGGAGCAAGTTGAGAGCCTTACGCCTCTTCTCCTGAACAAATATCTCAACCCATCCTGGCATTGGATTAATAATAAATTGTGTGTTCTTGTGTATGTGTTCTTGTCTGCCTCTCACCTGGGATATACAATGAATAATGAGATACAAACATACAACTTCTTGTCGCTTTTTTCCTTAGGTCTCACCATATCTCTTTTGCTCTGGCTTACACCTAATATTTGTGTTATGCCTCGTAGACGTTTCAAATTATAATACTAAAGGTACCATTATTAATCTCATACCACTTTCGTGACATACCCAGGATCGCGGACAGGTGAAAAAGTGAATGGAAGGAAAGAAGGTTCCAAGGGCCTCTTTTAGTGTTGTTAGCATACCGGTGACACAATCCTGTTTTTGGACGAGAAAAACACATTTAACCGACATTCTCCTGAAATATTGATTGAGAGCTTTTGCAGCAAAAGCTCTAATTGGAGTATTTTGTTTGTCTTTTCTATGGAGAAAAGTTAGTGAATCGTAAAATAAATTAATTCAATAGAGGCTTGTTTTTGGCGGCATAGACCAAAAATAGTACATGGAACTTTTTCAATTACCTTTTCTGTGCCCATAGTCCACCATTTGCGATTTATTATAATTTTTCTCTTCATGGATGCTCCGGGGGAAAGAGGAAAGTTTGAAATGCTTAATATAGTTGGTGTATTCGCCCGGAGAAATTGCATTATGTTGTGAATGTTCTAGAAGTGAATTAAAAGTTTTGAGAGATTTCAACAACTTGTGATGAGTTGAGAGCTTTTCAATTGAGTTTTTATAGTATTGTTTTAAAATTGACCCTTTTTGGATGGAGTAGGTAGGGTACTTCCATGCACACGATAGGTAGAATTTTTTTTGAGAACTCATTAATATTTTAGAGTTATATTATTTATATATAGGGTAAGGAATCAACGTAACAATTTATTAACAACAATAATGTGATGGTAGTCAGATGGGAAAGTTCAGCCCAGAATAATTTTTTTTTCTTCCCAGAGCTTTCGCTGTCCTAGGCACCTTCTTCAGTGCTCGAAAATGTCAGGTTACTGGGGCTTTGTCTTTCTTGGAAGCCAAAGGGATGTCTTCATTGGGGTACATGAAGTCTGAATCACACACTTCGCGAACAATTCTACATCGTTATTGTACTTTTCACAAATAATTCACTACACAAGTTAAACCAAATTAAATAAAATTATTTCTTTGGCTAGTAGGGGAAAGTGGTCTAAAGAATCGCGTCGAGCCAATGTTATTCGTTTCTGCCGCCGAGAACATTTTATTCGACGCGATTCTTTACCCCTAAAATTCAATCCACAATTGAATTTTCAAGTAGGGGAAGGCTTTGGTGTTTCGCACACAAAAACGATGTTCACGTTAAGTGATTTTTTCTGACTACCATGCAAACCGTATCGATTCTCCAGCTATGCCAAAAATATCTCTTACTTACGAGGTTAATAATCCCACCTCAATTAATCCCAGGAAATCCTCAGATTTTCCTCTAAAGGAAAATGAAAGTTTAATGGCGTGTTGTGCGAAAGTTCAATAAAATTTCTGAGAAAAAAGAGGGTGCGATTAACTTTTTTTCTTCAGAACTTCAACACTTTCTAGGTGTGAAAATATATCAACATTTTTTAATGTTAATTTTACAACTTTTTAAGGGAAAATTAACATTAAAAAGGGTAATTTTAACCCCTAATACACCTGAAAAGGGTAATATTTACACCGATTTTAGGTCAATACTGCAGGGTAAAATTAACATTTCCAAAATGTTATTTTAACTTTTTCGGATATCTCTCAGTGAAAAAGCAATGTCTTCCTTGTGCGATCGATCAATGTGAATCAAGTTTGTGAATTTTCTTCTACCCACAAAAAGAGGTTCCTCCAACCCAAAAGGTTTTTACATAAATATAAACCCTAATAACCTCTCTACCCCCTGTGATAGTCGTTTTTTTCAGAAAAGTGATATTAATTGTGCAAAATCATACGAAGTATTTTACAGCAAAATTACAGTTTTGGACCTGTTTTTAATTCTTGCTTCATGAAACTATAAGAAAAACAATTAGACTCCCAATTTTTTTTTAGAAAGGGTGGGATTTAAGACTAGCTACTAAAATATATAGCCATAGGTGAGATTCTTATAGGAATACGGAAGAAATACGTAGTGTTTTAAGGTAGAGCATGTGCAAACCACCAAAACCTTCCCTTATTTCAAATTGCAATAAGTACCCCGAATAGCACGCATATCGAGATCGCCTGTTAAGTAAGAATCTCAGCTACCATAAGCTTCTTAGGGCTTTTTTTCTTTTGCAAAATTCTTTTTGATACTTTAGTAAGACTTACTGAAATCTAGATCTAGTCCTAATCATTGTGTTCATTCTAAAATGCAATTTCGAAACCATATTAACAAAACTAGTTATAGGGCCCTGAGGATCAAAAATATTTATATCGTGTCAAACCTGGGGTGATAACTTGATAACTTATTTTCGATAGTATCGACTGTTGATTCTGAAAAATTAAAATGATAGCTGCATCTTTTGTAGCTAATTATGAATATTTATAAACAGTTACATCCTTTTAAAAATAGTACAATAAATTGTCCAATAACGTTTAAAAATCTGTCATTTACTAAATCTACGAAATACAAATTTATCGATACTATCGATTCGATAGTATCGAAGAATTGTTATTTCTCTTCTGTTTTTGCTACTTGGGTAGCTTTGTCAGTAATGTTAATTCTTAATTTTCTCAAAAAAGCAAAAAATAAGAATACAGTACTAAAATGTGTAATATTTTCAAAAGGTCTCTGTTTTGATCCAAAATTAAGTATTGATTCGATAATTTTTTTCGAAAGTAATTAAATGCTTCATAATGACACCTATTCGTTGAATAGGTGTAGAAATTTCATATGTTTTCGAAAAATAGATAGATTCCAGGACGTAAAGATTGAGCAATAAAAATATAACTTTAATATCTCATGTGACTTGATAAATTTTGAAGTATAACGAAAAAGTAACACGAAAGAGATAATTGGTGCTGTGCAGTCTTAGTGCCTCGCGAACGTTCCTGTGAATAAGATTAGTTAATATAAGAATTCTGGGATGAATTCAGTGAGATGTATATGAAGGAAGTGCCAAGTTGAAAGATTTAATTAGACACCGCCATCGTCTCTGAGGAGCATCCTGGAAAATTATTCATGATGACACATCACATATTTCACATGGCGCGGATGATGATGTTATCCATGTCGTTTCTCTTTCAGCAAATAACAATAATTTTCAGATGCAGAGAAAGTAAACGGTGTTTGTGATGAGACTTCAGCAAAAGAATCAAAATTCATTAATTATCCACGACGGAGAAATGGTGTCGGAGAGAAGCTTTTGGTGACGAAAAGCTCTAGGCGTGAGCATATTCCAATAAGCCCATAGAATTTGCAGAATTTTTCACGTAGCACGATTTTATACAAGTAGGATCGGTGAGAATGTTTTAACTTTTCTCTAATAAGGAGGAAAAAATTGCAAAATTAAATTTTATTCCAAAAGTTTCTTAATTAACTGCTGACAGAAAAAACTTGAAAACTTTTCTTTTCAATGAATTTTTATTACATAACATTTTTTTTTCTGCCACCCAAGTTCACCTTTTACAATGGCCTCCCATTTGGCCGAGGTGTTTCTCGAGCCCATGATGACGGAGGGAAAATTCACACAATAGAATTATCTTCGCAGATTGCTTGAAAACTTTCCCTTGGTGTGGTGCCCACGTGTGGCGCTCACCTATCTCACCACGCAATCACTTGGACTATTTATTAAGCTTTTATGAGCAACACCAACTGCCACTGGCAATAAATATCCTATTTATAATTCCAAATAATAGGGTTTTTACAACAATAGCACCATCGCATCGCCTTGAGGCTAATGTACAATTTATTCTCTCGCTGTCATCGTACAATTCCAAAAAAGAAAAAAATGTATAATACTGTTTAATCTAAAATAATGTTTTCTGTTAGAAGCAGTCGGTCTGAATTTTGTAAATGAACAGAAAAAAATAGATTACAGTAGAGTCTCTTAAATGCGAAGACTTTTGGGGGTATAAATAATATCCCGTCTGACACAGGGTACACTGAGAAAAATACGAGTGTGAAATATGCACAAATCGGGGGTTATTTTTCACACCAAATTCTAACCCCGAATCAACCAAACCTCTCCGGTAGTAAATTTGGTAATAGGCGGGGGTTAAAAATATTGAATAGAAAAATCAAACCCCATCGAGTGTTATTTTCACACTAGGTATTTAAAATATGTAAACCTCGCTAAGGTTTATAGTAGCACCATAAACAGCATAAATAATAGTACCCCCTTTGGGTGTATATATTACACCCATCCCAATAAAAAATATGTTTGTGTTAAAAATATTTTTCTTTTTTTTTTATTGAAATCCTCGACGTCCGGAAAGTTTTTACACTTCACAGTATAGCTAAAATACACTAAAATCCTTCTGGTTTATTTTGTTTCCAGTAGAAAGCAGCGTAGTAGGGTAAAGTGATATAATTTGGAATTAGTGTTACAAGTTGGACAATTCGCCGGTACAAGTTGGACATGGCTTTTTTCTTAATAAATACAGTACAAAATTTGTTTTTAAGCACAAGGAACCAAATTATAAAACTAAAGCATTAAAAATATACAAATAAAAATGAAATAATAAATTTATCAAGACAAAAAGCCCTGTCCAAATTGTACCATTGTCCAACTTGTACCACTTTACCCTAGTAGTGCAGTTTAGTCTTGTGCAGATGAAGATTACATTCAAAGTTTCTTGCATCTACTCTGAAAAAAATGTTTTCTCAAATTAACAAGACAAGTTTGTAAAAAGTTTGTTTTTCCATACAGAATATGGAAAAGTTTTATCAAATCAGCGGCCAACTGAATCTTGTTAAAAGTTTGTCAAAAGGGTGTTTTTCCATATAAAATGCAAGAAAAAGTTTTGTCAAATTGGTAAATAACATACTTTTGACAAAATTTCAACAAAATCCATTTGTTCGTTTAACAAGACATTTTTTTCAGAGTAGAAAAAAATGAAAAAAAGAATACTGCTAAGAAACCAAAAAAGGAGACTAATTGAAAATAATTTCTAAAGTGTGAGAAATTAGAAAAATGTGTTCAAGTTTTATTTTAATAAAATTAGAATATTAGCGATTTATAGTCTTCAGTGCGTAAAAACTTTTAAAAAGCTTTAGAATGATTTTACAATTGCAATATTTTAAATGTAACAAGCTCACAGGAATTCATTATGTGGCAGAAAATAAATTCTTCAATATTATTCAATTACTTTAATTATTGAGTATTTGACTATTTTTAACGAGTTCATTCTTAGTTAGTATTGGCAAAAAACAAACGAGCAGTAAAAAATTCGAAATGAGCAGTACAAAATTAAAAATGAGCAGTAAAATATCAAATTATGGTCAGTAAAAAACTTAAATCTTTGCAAAAATTGGTCTAATTTATATATTTAACATTTAAAATTGTTGCAGATAGAATGAAAAGCCCTTTATTTTCCCTTTGCCAAAATTTAGACGATAATATCACTGCTTCAAATTTTTTTGTTACTGCTCAATTTTGAATTTTCACTGCTCATTTATACAATGCCGTTAGTATTGAATGGGCATTTTACAGATTTTATGATTATCTGACATATTTATTCGAAAAATTATTATTATTAGTAGAAATAATTATTCGAAAATAAAATCTAACGCTCGTGTATGAAAGGAAAAATAAATAAATTATAAACATAAATTTAAAAATCAATAATATCAGATTTTAAAGTATGTTTTAGGTTCTAAAAAATCAAATGAAAATTTTACCTTCAGCAATATTGGATAGGTAAAACCCCATCAATGCAGTTCCTTTGGAGTCCACATAAATGTGATCACCAAGGATGCAGCCGTCTCTGGAAGTTAATCTCATCCTTTAGCTCTTTTGCGGTGAAAATGATACCTTTTCGTCACCTCTGTGGTACTTAAATAAAAGCCTAAAAAGAGATATAGACAAACAATAAAGAAAATAAAATTTTAATAAATAAAACATCATATACATACCTCCGAGGATTTCCTCAGATACATTGGATCGGTTATGCCCTCACTAACTGCCGCACAAGCCCCAAAGTATCTCCGTTGACTATGTGTGTAAGATACTATAGCTGCAATTCTACATTGAGAAAAAACAGAGGGTACGATTAACTTTTTTTCCTCATAATTTTAACACTTTTTAGGTGTAAAAATATATCAACATTTTTTAATGTTAATTTTACACCTTTTTAAGGGTAAAATTAACATGAAAAAGTGTAATATTTACACCGATTTCGGATCAATACCGCAGGGTAAAATTAACATTTTTCAGAATGTTATTTTAATTATTTCGGATTTCTCTCACTCAGTGTATTTTCCTTCTCTGCGTCATATTTGCGGTATCCCAGGTTTACATCACGAAAAATGATTTCAAACAGGAATTTTCGCCGAAACTATGGATAAAATCAATAAAATAATAAAATTAATAAATCAGTAGCAAACGAAAAACTCAAAGAAGTTGTATAGCGTTTAGATTTAGATGCTGCGCTGCTTGTAAAATTTTGCAATTCCTTATTTTTTTTTATTATCGAGTTACTACAAATGCTGTTTTATTTGATAATTTTAACCACGCACTTTTACTTTTAACCACAAAACATTAAGAATATGTTTGCGCAATAATTGCGAAAAAAAGTTACCATATTAATAAACAAAAATTACAAGCGTCACCATTTGTTTACAACAATTTCACGAAAAATCAGACAATTTTTGGTTTTCCTGGAAAATATTTCACTTTTTTCACCATAATTAAAAGAAATCTGCACACTTACCGTTTTTTTCATGCAGAAATACATCCTATTCCACAATTTTTAATGAAAATAAAGAGAAAACTCACGCGGTCACGCGGAACTAATGAACAAACATAAAAGACTGAGACCAAAATTAAGAATGGGAAAAATTGAAAGCGTCTTTTTGTTCTACAACACCAAGAAGGTGCTCAAAAAAAAAAACACTGTTCAAGTATAATTTCCACACTTATCTTGCGTTTTTTTCCTTCGTTGCTTGAGGTGTAAATTGAACACTCGACGAGGTTTAAATCCTTTATAACGAATTATTTTCCTAAATAATACATTTTTCATGGTTTTTTAACACTAAAATAAAACAAAAGTCTATTAAATTGATACAAAATATATTTGTGTCTATCCTTGATGATGAAAACTATTTCTTTATGTGCTTTTTCACGTATTGTGTAAAGAGTGCAGAACTAACACTCGGCAGAGTTAATTTTTACATAGCAAAGTTAGTGTGAATTTCACTTTTTCTTCCTTTATTGGTGTGATTTTAAACCCCGATTGCTATAGTGCATATTCAACATCTATTTCTAACCCCGGCTCCCAGTTCCATTTCCGTGAGTGTAAGGAACTCAGCGTTAAGGCTTTAATTAACACCCAGATTTACGAACTACTTTAGGCATTATTTGTAATATCTGAATGCTACCCAATAAGCAAAACTTGGCCAAATCGACGAAATTAAATCGAAATCTCTGAGTCTGTCGAGCATATTTCGACAACATTTTGTCAAATTTTCGAATTGGTCAGAAAATGCTCTTTGGGTAGGCCTGAATTAAGGACTGGTTTTGTCCACGTACATGAATGGCAGATGAATAAAACTGTCAAATGCACCTCCTGATTTCTTTCACGAATATTACACAAACGCTATAAGCTGCAAGGATAGTTTTTTTGTACTTTCTTATCACAAAAAATAACAATTTTGTTCATTTTCATCTATATCTCAAACACTGAAGTAATCTAGCGGAAAATTGAAACATATTTATAAGCTAAAAAGAAAATTCCATCAGTTTTCACCTGATTTCATAAAATAATGCCTTATATTTATGTTATATATAAATTCGTATTGTCAAGACCAGTAAGTTGTGTCAAAAGATATGTCAGCACGTGTCATTACGAGAGATAAACCGCCCCCTTTTGCGATATTTCATCGTGTGATGAAATCCATAAATCTATTTTTCTCCCTGCACCTTCCAAATAATGTATATCATACCCCAACACCACAGGAAGTCCCCTCCTTAGCTATAATTGACACATTCACCCCGAAAATGTGACATTGCACCTCAAAATTTTTCTTCAGAAGAAAGCACACAAAAAAATTGACTTAATCTCATGTCGTATTACGTCAATTTGAACGCGAAATTCTAAATCGATTACATGTTTTGAGAATTCACATTCATTTTCATGGCACCACAATCTCCTGGGCGAGTTACAAAAAGTGTGGTAGATGAATTCGAAGTGATGTGGTGACATGAATTGGGAGAAAAAGAAGTAACATCGATGAGCTTTGACGTGCAGAGCTGTGCAACATGGAAAGAGCTTTTTGTGCATACATTTTGTAAAATTTTCAGTATGCTTTTTCTATATATAAGGATGTGACGTGGTGGAAAATACGCTTTCAATATCTCTCTCAGGGTAAAAGAGAGCGAACGGTAAAAACCGGAAATACAATATAAAATGGCATAAAAAGGTGGCATATGTATTGGGGGAATAAAAAAGTTTTATCTGCGTCAGACACCCTCATAATTACTTTTCCATTTTCTATACATAAGGTTTTACCTGCAAATGTAGGACTCCTCTATAGGTACAATTTCTATCGTTCAAGAAGAAAATGCCAAATGTATTCATGAATATAATGATTCACCAGACGAGAGGAAAAAGAAAAAATTATGCTTTTTCACTTTGCTGTCAGAAAAAAAAAACATAAACGAAACATGCAATCGATAAATAATATTCTATCCACTTCCTTCGAATTTTTCTGAATTTCTCTCTCTTACTATGGCTTTTGATTATTTCACCATTTGTCTAAACCAAATGCAAAACGAATAAATTTAAACACGGTGGAGTAACCATAGTTATCGCCAATTTTAGGAAAACGTAATTAAATTAATTTAATTATAACTTTAGAACCTTATTAAAAATAAATTAAATTTTACCCAAACTTTCTTAGATGTCTTGGCTATTGATTTGTCAAACCAGTAGTCCTTCAATTAAACGCTGTACTACTTAAAAAAATGACTAAATAAAAAAATAAAATTGCGAAAATAATCATTCGTCGACACTTGAATTGGTTTAAGTTCGATTATTTTGAAGAATATGTATTATTAAAAAAATACATTCGGCGGTTACTTTTTCTGTTTGATCTTTTAACTGCTCGAACTTCAAGAGAGAGCAGTTTCAACAATCTCTTTTATTATTCCCAACGCACAATAATTTTTGTTTGTAAACATTTTCTCAAATTTTCCTATGCAAGAGAGCGGGATAACTAGATCTTCATTATGCCCAGCGTACAATAATTTTTGTTTGTAAACATGTTTTCAAAATTTTCTGTAAAAGTGAGCGAGATAACTAGATTGAGGTCTCACTCACTTTCATTGAAATGTCAAAAACATCTTTACAAAACAAAAGTTATTATGCTCTAGGGATTACATTCAGCCTTATGCCCAATGCACAATAACTTTTGTTTAGTAAACATGTTTTTGACATTTCAATGAGAGTGAGTGAGATCTAGATCTAGTCATCTCGCTCATTCTCATGGGAAATTTTGAAAACATGTTTACAAACAAAAGTTATTGTGCGTTGGGCATTATAGGATAAAGTGAAAACGTGTTTAAAAACAAAAGCTATTAGGGGAAATTAGGGGAAAGCGCATTTTTTGCACGATCCCAATGGTCCTAAGCTTCAAATTGACTAATTTTTCCAATGTTTATGAATAAATGTGACTCAGCAATATATTTTAAAAAGAGATGGCAAAGCCTCTCGCAAAGTTTTCACATGATCTTTTGGTACTTACTGATTTACTAGAGATCGAATTGACTCATAAATCAAAAAAAAAGCGTTTGAAAATAAGAAAAACAGTACTTAACCGATTCATTACCAATTAAGACCGATGCAACCGGGTTAGAAATTTTAATATCTTACCAAAAATTCCAAATTTAACCAAATGGGTTGAAAAATGGGCCCTACAAAATAGTTGACCAACAATTCAAAATGGCGAATTTTCCGGTCATAGGTATGTTTGGACAAAATGTTCATGTAATATGATTCTATTATTTAACTATATTTTGAAGAAAATTTATAATTACATTCAGTTTCAAGATTGACAGGTTAATGTTATCCATAAAAGTTTTGTTTTAGGAAAGTTATTTTAAAGTAACTTTAATTATTTCAAAATTTGCTTTAATAAATTCAAGGATGAGACAAATTATTTTAATATGAAAAATGGGCTTCTCTGAGAGAGGTTCCGTGAAGTTCCTTAGGCCTGACATCGTTGCCAAAGACGTCCCCGTCTACCATTCCGAAGTGTTTCCATGTGGGCTTCCTCCCAGAACTCTTAAGATACAGATTTCCTCAATATCTCCCGAAGGAGCCGGAAGCCTTCCTCGGTGGCGAAGAAAGCGATCATTTGGTGCTGCAGTAGAAGAGGTTCCTTTTTTCCGGACCTCATGACTTCATATGGTAACATGTGGGAGCAAATCCGACGTACGTCCTCCTCTGGTAGGCGTCTATCTCAAGTATCCTCCGGGTAGATGATGTGAAATCATTTGATGGCGGAATATGCCGCGATGCGTAAAGGAATAAACGGTGATCACTCACAAAGTCGAAATTTTCACAATTATTAGACAGAACATTCAAACGAGCCACACTGGGCAAGATCTAAAACCCGACTGCCCTAGATAGGGAAAAGACAACAGGAGGAAGGTGGAATGACATTTACCCCGGGAATTTACCCTGATTTTCGCCGTAATGTAAATAATTTATGGCACGAATTGATTTAAAGAAAATGCACGTTATATTACCCTGGATCACCTCTTAAAGCATGTTCGAAAATCTTTGAACAATAGGGAAATTCGGAAGTCATCGGGAAGAGACAATCACTCAGGGAAATCTGCAGAGCTTTCGGCTCGGTCTCCAAGCATTCATCAGTGGTTAAGTCTTAAGATTCGTTCAGGGTTTTGGTCAGGATTACAACAGGGCATGACAAGAAACGGGGGCACCGGAACACTATTTTTACAATGTCTTTTACAATTTTTTGTAATGTTTGGCACAATTTTCGGACCTTCTTCTTTGCCTTGGGTCTTGCTGGGAATGGAGAAATTTCTCTATTCCCAAGACGAAGAAGAAGATCCGAAAATTGTACCAAATATTACAAAAAATTGTAAAAGACAGTGTAAGAATAGTGGCCCCGTTCCCTCTTATGCCCTGTTGGAATCCTGACCAAGCCCTGAACGAATCTCAAAGAAAAATTGCAAGACTTGACCACTGATGAAGGCTTGGAGACCGAGCCGAAAGCTCTGGAGATAGTTGATCTGTTTCCCTGAGTGATTGTCTCTTCCCGACGACTTTCGGATTTCCCTACTGTTAATTGCAAATAATGGCGGCTTATTCCCACAATGAAAATCTAAGATGATCTTCTGAGATTATGTCCACTTATCGAGGAGCCATCGAAGGCCAGAAGTCGATATCTCTTACCGTTTGACTTCTAGCCCGGGAACAAATTTAATGCCCGATTTTGTCGGATTTGTGTAAAAAAAAAATTCCCACAATGCTGCGAAAGTACGCTGGTGCTGATATGACCGCTTTAACTCTACTATAGTACTACATTACAAAATTTGTTTTTAAGCACAAAAAACCAAATAATAAAACTAAAGCATTAAAAACATACAAATAAAGGTGAAGTACTAAATTTATCAAGAAAAAAGTCCTGTCCAAATTGTAGCATTGTCCAACTTGTACCACTTTACCCTACTTTTACGAACTTATTTGTGGGTTGCATTTCGTAATGCCCCATAGGAATTCACAAACATTTACGAACAATTATACAAAATATTTTTTTTCTGTGTGTACTGAGAAACCTAAAGGTATTGAAAGTCTAATGATAGTTCCAATCTGAATTTTGAAAAGTTCAAACCAAATAACCAAATAGTGCTTATTGCACTTTAAATAAGCTCAAAAGTTTTATTGTAATAAACGCCACATATCGTTGAACATTTATTCAACGAAATTATGTATAATTTTTCTTTAATTTTAAATCTGAAACTTTATAAAGCTCATTTCTATTAAATATCCTGTCCATTGTGGTTGGAAAAACTTGCATTTCATGGAACTTTTTTCTGGTCGTCGAGGGTGATGAAAAAGTCCATTGGCGACGACTGAAATGCGATAAGTTGGATGGAAAAGTATATGGTGAGGGATATGTCAATTCCGTTGGGGTGTATTGTATGATCAGGATGATGACAATGTAGACGGGAAAGAATGACGAGGAATGAAATTGCCTTTTGTCCATTGTATTCCTATGTACATTGTACCATTCTGTGATACATTCAATCGGACACTACTTGAGCTATCATCACGCATTTCTCATCCAATATGGATTCCTTCTTCCCCTAAGTATTCGATTTGTTTTATACGTTCTTCTGCTCTGTGGTAATCGTAAAAAAAGCCTCGATACATGCCCATGATATGGCAATCAGAGAGGGAGAGTCTCCCTAAGGAAAAGTTTCCATTGTCTGTATTAGCTCATCAGGAAGACAGGCTCATATCTTCCAACTGCAGATTTAGCATCATTCAACTTTGCTCGTCCTCCAAATCAAATTGATAGGCAATTCTGAGCTATTTGGTGGCTTTAGATTGATTTTCTTCCAATTGATAGATTCATGTGTAAATGAGAAAACTTTCACGCAGTGCAAATTGGTGGAAAAAGTTATACTTTTCTCACATACATGACAATGCTTTGTTTAATTCACACCAAGAGCTTCAGGTGAAATTTCTTACATTGCTAAATTGCACAGAGACTACCTCAAAGTTGACCCATATGTACAGAAATACAACATATATGTACATATATTTTCTCTGCACAATTTCCCGATATGTATCCCGAAGGAAATTTCCATTATTTGCATTCTTCTCCGGATAAAATAGCTCTTGAAACAGAGTTTGAATGCAGAAAATATTCAAATGTGTGGAATTTTTATTCCATAGAGTGTAGCACGTCAGAACCAATATACATACTTCAAAATTTTACAAGAAAGAAACTTTTTCTTCACACAATAAAATTCACACTTGTGTATTTTATTCACCTGAGAGTTTCTGCTTATCAAAAGAACAAGAAACAAAAAAATCCAAATAATCTAAATACAGCGTGATCAATATCAGGAGTGTTCTACATAGTTTTTTTTAATCAAAAGCCCTATAATGAGATTGTAAGAAAATTTATTTTCATTCAGGAGTTTTTCATACTCGGGGGAATTTTCCGGACTGGAGGATCTTTTTTCTAATTGGGAATACAAATTTTGTTTGCCTGAGAATATTTTTCCATTTGAGGAATCGAACATTTTTTTTCTTCGGGGTACAGAAAATTTTCTATTCGTGGAATTTTTTCTGTTCGGCGAAATTTTTCAATTCTGGGGAAGAGAAAATTTTTCTGTTTGTGGAAATTATTCAATTTGGCGGTATTGTTCTTTTCGGGAAACACAAAATTATCCAGCTTGAGTTATTTTTTTCTGTTTGGGGGCATAAAAATTTTTCCGTTTCAACGAATAGTGAAATTATTACTGCTCGAACTCAAAGAGAGAGCAATTACGTAATCGACTCTTTTTTCAACTTCTCACTGTTCTGGAGCTTAAACGGTAAGAGATATCGACTTCCAGTCTTCGATGACCCCTCCTTAAATGACATTATCTCGTATCCAACCTCTTTACTTTCCCCCCTCCCCTTTCGTAAGTTCTCTATCCCCCAAAAATAGATCAAAAATGAGGTTTTTCCAATTTTGCAAAAAATTGGCCCAAGCTTTTTCAATGATTTTTGGATATGTTTTAGAGCTAATCCTGGCGAACATTCCGCCCAAACATACCTATGGCTGGAAAATTCGTCATTTTGAATTATTCAAGGTCAAAGGTCAACCACTTTGGAAGGCTCATTTTTCAACCGATTTGGTTAAATTTGGATTTTTTGGAAAGGTACTGCATTGTCGAACCCGGCTGCATCGGTCTTTATCGGTAATGAACCGGTTAAGTACCGATTTTTGAATAATTTTATGTCCCTAATAATTGATATTCCTGAAAAGTAAAGTTTTTTCGTTTTTTCTCAAAATTGGCCTAAGCTTTTTCATTTGTTTTTGGATATGTTTTAGAGCTGGTCCAGGCAAACATTTCGCCCAAACATACCTATGACCGGAAAATTCGCCATTTTGAATTATTGAAGGTCAAAGGTCAACTACTTTGGAAGGCTCATTTTTCTTCTTGCTTAAAATTTGATCTTTTAGAAAAGTATTGCAAATTAGAACACGGCTGCATCGGTCTTCATCGGTAATGAATCGGTTAAGTACCGATTTTTTGATTTTGAAATGCTTTTGTGATTTATGAATCAATTTGATCTCTAGTAGATCAGTTATTCCAAAAGTTTATGCAAAAAGCTAATCCACGGTGAGCTTTATCTCGTGAGTTCGAGCATTCCGCAAAGCTGGGACGCTTTGCCATCTCTTTTTGAATACGAATCCGCTATCTATTTTAGAATTTTACAAAGGTTCTTTTCTCTAGAAATCCTTTTATTAAAAATGGCCACTTGGGGTAAAAAGTAACAAAAGGTATAAGGCAAAAAGTAACAAAAAAGCGAAGCATTTTCTGATGTCTCACGGCGAAAAGAAACGTCATTATCATGTCTCGCCGCTTGTTGTTTGCATTGGTCAAACAATTTGCAGTCTTTTGTGTTTTTTTCTAAAATAGCTTGAAAAGCGCTTTTCTCGTTTTCTCACTTTTCTCGCAGAGAAAACGGTGTAGATGAATAAATTTTCTCTGAAAATATATCCTCTAGATATTTTTTTCAAATTTACGGAAGCCCGTACTGAAGCGAATCAAAATATGATAATACCCAATGTCTGGTACAATTTGCCCCAGCATTTTTGAGAATAGTCACAAAATTACCTTTTAGAAATTGGCTCGATAAACGTATTTCCTTACAAAATAGAGAAAATGGCTTTGACAAAGTTATAGAGCGGTAAATTGCCTATAAAACTGCGCTAATTAGAAATTTTTGAAGCGCTCGAGTAGCTTGTAAAAAAATAAAATATCCGTTTTGTGACTTTTTGCCCCAGTCTCCCCTACGTAAAACACCAAAACAGTCTTTAAAAATCTTTGTTCGAAATTGCAAAATTAAGTAATTTTTTTTATAATGCTGTATTTTATGAGAGTCAAAACTTACTATTGTGATATATTTACAGTTCCATAACTTCTAGACGTGTAACAAAACTGGCATTGTTTGATAAAGCTTTAAAAACTCAAAGCAATAATCCCCTCGAAATTTATTCAGGGCAAATCGCCTAAATTTATGGAGATAATAATGATTGAGAAATGTTTGAAATATTGGTCGTAACGTAAAAAATCATCAATATCTGCTGTCCACACGAGGTATAAACATGAGACAGTGAAAAAATAACCTATGGAAGGCCATTCATAGGACTTATGGAGTGCCTGTGGGTGAAGTTATATCCAAAATAGACTGTCTCCGCGCAAATGGATTTCGGATATCGGACTCTATGCCATATATATTCCTTTCCACCCTCAATAGAAAAACACACAGGGGGAATGTACAAGAAGTGAAAATGTGATGGGAAGGCTATTTGGAATCGTTGAGTTTCACAAATCGATCGAAATGACTCTTCTCTTTCGAATCTAAATGTGATGCCATTTGGCGCGAACTTTCTCCGTGTGTCGACCTCTTTTTTCTCGGTCTTCCTTTTTTTGAGCTTTTATTCCTTTTGCGTATACATAGCATATAGAACAAGAGCCAAAAGTTTAGAGCTTTGGAGAGGATGTGTTATCTTAATGCTTACCACTATGACGTGAATCATCATCATTACTGTGATCCTCACAGGAAAGATTTCATGATATTTTATTGCATACTTATCGTTTATTTGCCAAGATATTCAATTGAATTTAATACACGAAGGTCTTCCAAATGCCTCTTGAGGGCCTTGGAAAATCAATTTAGTATTATTTCAAAGGGATTTGTAGATTGAATTTGTGGAAAATTTGTTTTTTAGAAATACTAGGAGTTTCTTTATATCTTAAACACTTTAACATTTTCTTTTCTGAATAAATATTATAGAATTTCTATTTATTATTTTCGTACCAAACATTTAAAATAATATATAAATACACGGATTTCCTAAAAAAAATAAATAGTTATTTATGTTTCTCATATATTGTTGTTACCTTGGAAAAATTCACATTATTTAAAAAGGTGAAATACATTTCAAAACTAGATCTTTTATAGAAATAATATGATGCCATGCATGGTATTTATATCACTCAACGACAAAGTTATGTTGAAAATCTTGCTCTTTGACAAATATTTGCAAATAAAATTGTCAAGAGACAAATTTAATTTGACACAATTTACTTTTCATTGAAATGTGAAAGATATTTTGAACATACACTGCAATAAATCGCAACGACAGTTTTCCCAAACCATTTTGAATATCAATTTACTGGGCTGAATTAATGAAAAGTATGTTTTTTTATGTTCCCAACATATATTAAAGAATCCTAATGACTTGCAAATAATGCAAATAAATATTTTATTTCTTAAAATAATTAATTTGTGATAAGTCAAAAATGATATGCATTACCGTGTTTTACGCTAGAGTGAGTCGGCTACACATCGTACAACAAAAAACGTATAGGTGAGACCGGGGCAGTATTATCCAACAAGTGAAATTATTCTTTGCTTATAATTTGTAAAAAAAAACATGTTTGATTCGGACTGGTAGGGTGTTAATTACTCTGATTAAATAGTATTTTGCTTAATATTCTTTTGAAAAAAAAGGAAAACTATAACACCCCTCTATCTAATTCTACCCCCGACTAATATCTGCCCCGGTCTCTTCTAGCAATTACGTAAATCTGCATCAGTATCAGTACACAAAAATGACATATTTATACAAATTTTACTAAGAAAATCATATTTAGTAAAATTAAAAAAATAATAATGAGTAGAGTAAAAAGTAAAAATGTTGCTCTAATTGATATTGTTTTAGAACTGTAATTTAATCCGTATAACCCATTTATCCAGGATTTCTGGACGCTATGTAAAATCGGGATGACAGGTATAAGTTTATTAAACCGTAAATAGCGGTGCCCTCTTTACAATTAGCTTAGTAGGGGAAAGTGTGGCACCTTTGAGGCACTTTTGAAATTGGATTTTTTTTTACCATTTTAATAACCACCGACCGTTTTTGGTCGTTTTTCCTAGCGCGCTCGGTCAAATGACATACCGCGGTAGCTAGGATATTCAACAAATTTTTCTTCTAAAAGAAGAAAGAATTAAAATTTGAACACTAAAAAATATATTACATGCATATTTTAAGAAATTCATAAAGTTTGATAGTGGCATTGTACCGTTTAAATATGAGTAAATTTTAAAAGTCTTTAAACCGGTCAATTTGACCGGATTTTGGTAGGTTTAGTGTTAAAACTGTATCTTATTATTATTATTATTTATTAATCGTATCGAGACACTTTATTTGTATTACGATGTAATCTTTGCAACGTGCTCGTATTGGAAAGAATTTTCTGATCGTAGATCGCCCAGGGACCACTCAGAAAAGAGCTCTGTAGAAACAGCTCTTAATTTAGTTCTTGAAATAAGAACGGGCATTTATTTCTTGGGTTAAAGACTATTTTGCTTGAAGGAAAGCGTGTATTTTTGAATATGCTTTGGCTCAAGAACGCACACTCTTTGAATTTACATAGATGGGAAAAATGAACTCTGAGTGAGCGAACTTTAAGTACTGAGCGCTTCTTGAAGCAAAGCATTACGAGCTTTGATTCTAGTATCAAATTTTCTCTGCAGTATCGCTACCAAATTAACGTACGATAATAATGAAAAAAAAACAATTGAATCTCACATTTTTTTATTGAAATACCACCGTATACACTTTTTAATCTAAAATTTTTCACATTCCCTTATTTTTTTCTAAACTCTAAGCGAAATTATTCAATTTTTATCTAATTCGAGACTCACATTTGGGAAGATTTTTGTCCGTCTGACAATCGCTAAGTAAGACACCCGACATGTTTTCATTTTTTTTTTTTTGACAGGAACCACCTCGCAAAGATCTTTTAATTTTTTCACTATAAAAGTTTTCAAAATAAAAATACTCCAGAGACTTGAGCGAGCTTGTGAGGCACTATATTTTATTTTTCAGAAAAAATTGTTTTCCTATTTTTCGAACACTCATTCACCAAATCTCCACATAATTCTTATTGGCACTGTATTTTTTTGCACCACAAGACACTTCACTACTTGTAGACGCTTCTCTCTACAATTTTTACTATAATTTTATTGGGAAAACTCGCGAAAACACTCACAACTTTGCGAATTAATTGCATTGTAAATTATTTTGTCTGCCATTTGACAGCACTGGAAGCCACTGAAAATTTTTTAGTGAGACGGTACTTCGCTCAAGACACGCCAGTTCTTGGTTGATCTGTTTTAAAACACAGCTCTTAATTCAAAGCACGACATGTTTAGTTTGATTCGGCTCTTAAAATATTCTTACAGACAAGAGCTGTATTTTTGCAAATCCCATACAAAGTTAGAACTGCCTTTTTCAGAGTGACGCCTTCCTCGCGGTGTTGATGCTTTTTCCATGTTCCCGGGATATTTGGGCATAGGAACGGTGCATTTTTATTACGTTTTATCACAGTGAAAATGTCTTTTTCTAATCTAGTCATTCATGTCTTTGCACGCGGCGGGACTTGAACTCATAGCTGTGAGAGTCGATCTTGCCTATTGCGCCACTGAGATCCCGTATCTTACCATTATATCATTTATCTCAACAGACCTATTACGAAGCTAAATTACATCATTATAAGGCTCATTTTCTTTTATTAATAAGAGAAAAAAGTTCCTATTTTAAGGGTGCTCCAATTAAAATGTGCACCACTTCCCTTATAGTAGTTATGATTTTCGAATAAACATTGCATAAAATTAATTCTAACTTTTACCTGGTACTAGAAAATATTTCCTTTTTTTAGCATTCCATAACAATATTTCACTAAAATTTATAGAAGGCGTGGTCTATTTTTCTTGCGCACGTTCCTTTGAGACTTTCCACAATTTACAATTATGGGAAGTAGGGGAAAGTACTCTTCTTTCGAATGCTCATGATTTCGAACCATCTGAATTTCTTTTACTTTTCCTAAGAACGTATAATTATCATATAATTATCAATAATTGATAATAAGCTAACTTATAATTAAAAGAAATGTGTAAGTTTCTTAGGAAAAATAAGAGAAAATTCACACTATTCGAAGCCATGGATTTTCGAAGGGAGAGTACTTTCCCCTAGCTTGAAAACGTTGATATACCACTCTCCATACTATTACATTATGTTAAGTAAAATTAAATAGTTTAGAAGAATACTACGGAATGGGTCAGTAGAATAATTTTCTTGAAAAAGATCTAATGAAGAGATTGAATAAACTGAATTAAATTCAAGTTTCTTTATTTTTTTGAGTTTTATTAATAGACAGAGAGTGAATACTAGTATTCTATTTTTTCTGTGTGTATAAATCTACATGTCGTAAAGTGGAGGAGGATGCCTAAAATTGGCGGAATAGAAGGTTCCCCCCAGAGAAAATCACATTTGATGAGACACCTCAAATTTTTGCGGATATTGAAACGGAAACCAGTAAATTTGAATATTAGATTCAAAATGTTGCTGGGTGAGACGTGCTCCAAAAGGAATGCTGTAATCAGGCTTGTGGTGATTTTTCTGGTTTTGCTCTTCTTCCACTCTTCCACAATGTTAATCCTTGGGGGGTGAAGGGGATGTTGGTTACAAGTGTTCTCTCGTCAGAATTGAATTATTTCTCATTAGGTTTGGGGTGTGTCTGTTTCCCACAAACGACATACAAGTTACAAACGAGTTTCCTCCGACTAGCGACATTTTTGGCCATCTCTGCATGTGATAAATGTTATTCTATTTAGCCATCCATCCAACAACTGGCTGTCACTGAGGTCCACCCTGTCATCCCTTGTCCACCAACATTGAAAGTGGGCTGCTTCCACGGGAATTGTACCGGATAAGAAAATTTGTGTCACCATGAGACAACTCTAGATAAATCACTGAACATTTATACTGAATGCAGTAGAAGCGACAGAACAAGTGGGAGTTTTTACATGCATATAATTTTATGTGAGAGATAAAAAAAATCAAATCCTTATAAAGTAATTGCCCATGTAAGTCTGGATTTTTACTACTCGAATCCAATAGAGAAAACCGTATAATATTGGGTCAGAGTAAAAATTCTGAGGCCGTTTTACAAGATATTTTAGTAAGAAACAATGGATCATAACGATCATAGGGGAATGTTGGCATGGTTCGCACAGAGTGAACCTTCAAACAACGCAAATTTTCTCTTTGTTTACAAAGAGCTAGTTCATCATTTCTTAGCCATAAGATAGATAATTATTAAGCTCATGAGACAAGATGATAAATGGTAAGTCAGATCTTTGCAAACAAGAAGAAAATTCGTATCGTTTGAAGGTTCACTCTGTGCGAACCATGCCTACATTCCCCTAACATAAATCGCATCGGGTCATATTAATCGGTGTTTTCAAGGCGACAACACTATTCAAAAAGTTCTTCGATAGGGTTGTGTTTTGTGAAACTCGTTGTATATTAAGGTGGATACCCCGTATCCCCCGAATAATGTGACTACCCGAAGAAGCATTTCCGCCGCTTGGATTGGGAGGCTGGTCATCAGTTATTATATATGCGCTGTATAATTAGTACGAGCTGCTCCCCAATGCAATGGATAAACACTGAATTCGGACCTCCATTGTCAACAACTGACCAATTTGAAGCATTCGATCAACCAGAAGTACCTAGGATTATAGTTACAGTAACCGCTCTCCCCGCTCTCTAATCCGGATCGGCGTAATCTGGACGAGTATCGACGGTTGCATTTAGAATAATTTTGAGGTCATATATGCATGTGTCTTCACCAATGAAAATAAATTATCCTGTGATGTTTTTGTTTAATAAATGAAGTATAATAAGTAGCATAGAATTCTCTAATTATGTCTATTTAATCTTCTCTAAAACTTTTATTCTAATTCTACAGAAAAACTTGTATTATAGTTTCGAGACGTTGAACAAATTCAAAAAAATCCATCCGGATTACGAAGCGGACATCTGTCATATTGTCTCCCAATTATCTGGATTACAAAGCGGGCACTGTAATAGGAAGAGTGTTGTGTTCTATCAAACAACGCCATGCCGTACACATTTTAAACGGCACGGAGCGTGAGAGTAGTAATCATTCTCCACCAACGGGCCCCAACGAGATTATCTTCCGGGGACAGTTCCTCGCCGTCGAGGGAGGACTGCTGCCCCTTAGGGGGATATTTTCGAAGGAGCACTGCAAAGGCGAACACCACTTCCCTTCTTAAGAAGGAAGGAGTGGTAGGCGAGATATTCGGAGGAAGGGAGCATCACGGAGGCCATCCGAGGGGATCCCCAGATTCAAGCTGTACCAGGGAAAAGTTAAAGACTTTGTCCACACTGCACAGTGAGCTTAACTCCGTTAATCCCTTATGTTTAGCGTTTTGCTCACTCCAACCAGGGGCCTCTCGACATTTCATTTTTTCATACGTTTTTGCATAGGGGCATTGAAGACTAATGGCAAGTTTTTTCCTAAAGAGAATTGACTTATCAGTCTGATATATTTCGAAATCGTGCATTAAAAACTATCTAAAAATACATATTTCGTAATGGTCGCCGAAAAAATACAAGAACTACGAGTAAATTTGTTTCAGTCGCGGTGCAATATCTGCAAAATTTTTAAAAGGAAAAGTGAAAAATATCTTCACTTTTTATTAGGCTTGATGGGCCCCTGCTCTAACAATAAAATCATATTCAAATTTAGTTTTGTCGAAATTAAATTTAACGTAGCTCATTTACCTTTTCTCTTTTGATTATAAAATTAATATTCACTCTCTAAAAGGCCATTTTTTTTAAATAAAGATATCCCTCTCCAGAAATTGTTAAATAAAATCTTTTCTTTTAAAAAAGATCATTATACTTCGTCGATCATTGTATTACGAAATTTCCATCAAAATGAACGAAAGTAAACGAACAAAATAGAACATATTTGATTAACCTCAGATAATTCTAACTATGATAGTTTAATCTTTAAAATAAAGCTTAAAAGGCCTCAGAACTTTTTACTTGACCTATTAACTCTTTTTTATTGTATATCTTTAAGGACGCAACTTTTCTTTTACATTATTTATTGTTGAAGGGGATCCGTGGTGCAATTGGTAAGAGCGTTCGGCTCTTGGGCGGTGTGATCCCCGGCTCGACTGTCACAGTTGTGAGTTCGAGTCCCACCCAGTGCAAATGATTAAAGCGTCTCAATGGACATTTTTCACGAAACACTGTAAACTCTGTAATAAATTTGTAAACTGAACAATGTACGGAATGGCAGAAATAGCCCAGTACATCAATATAAATATAAAAAAATTTATTGTTGACACAAAACAGTAAATAGCAAATGTTGACATAAAGTGCATCAGAAAATTTGTTCCATTCGTCTTCTGCATTCTTAATCTTATTCCTAGCAGATATTGTTATCATGAATAGATAGAAAAGAGAAGTTATTAGATAAAACTTTTCTGAGTATTATTGATTTATATTCTGACTTACCACTTGCAACAGCCGCTATAGAGAAAAACATGATGCTTCTTGTCGAACAATAAATCAGCACTTGGCAACTTTTAGCACCACTTTATTCATCCGAAAATCGGTTATATATTTGCAAAATATCGAAATCAACAGAGTCTCGGTGTTTGAGCAAGGAACTTATGATTGATTCTTCACACTTTTGAAGAAAATTGTTTCTCTCAGGAGATTCTTTGGTCTTTAGTCTGAGTTTCTTGGAACTTTCCTAATTGGTTTCCTTATAGATGTGTTTAAAAGTTCAGCAAAGTGAATTGATCCGGAAGTACCAAGAAAGTTGGGAAAAAAGTAGGAATAATTTAATGAAAATCTAGATCGTGGAAGAGTTTTTTCTTTTATATTTTCTGTAAAAGGAATTATAGCAGGACTTTCGATGAATAAAAAATGTACAGGGCTATTAAAAAACATATTATTCATCTAATTTGCATTGATTTGTCCAGTGATGTTTATTCGCTGCAGTTTAATTGTCTGATCTCAGTATAGGACATTTGACTATGGTGATAGAGGGAATAACTTTCACTAGCTATCGATGATGGCAAAAATAGTTGGGAATAATCGTAAAATAAAATGAAGAAACTTCTCTATTTAATTTTGTTTTGCACAATTTCTTTTTTATTTACTTGTATATATGTGTTTTCCATTGTTCACTCTTTTTCAGTTTTTTTTTTATGAATTATATACATTGGCTTTATTCTTTTTTTTTCTCTTTCACCAAACTAATTTACATGATAACAATTCCGTTTTTGCAGAAGTTTCACCCCCTCTAAAACCTTCTGATGGAATTTCACCATACTGTGTCCATTTGTTTTATTTTTATACCACTTCTTGGCAATTGTGGCGTTTCTATTTTCTGCACCACACAAAAAATAGTTCACAATCATACAGTCATTTAATTTATTTTGAAAAGGTATATTGTTATTTGTTCTGTTTGCAATTTCTCATTATTTGCTCTATCCTTCGTCAGAGGGATATTAAACGTCAGTTATGGAACTTTTTAATTATATCTACACTGCATTTAGAGGAATTCTGTTTTTTCCACGAATCCGCCTTTTGGTGATGATAGTAGGGTGAGCCAAACAAAAAGTTACACATGTAAAAATTTATTGAAATTCAATTTCAATCATAATGAAATTTTCAAAAATGAAAGACAAAGGCATAATTTGTTTTTACAAATGGTTTGTATTTTTTTTTACTTTACGTAAAGCGAAGAGGAAATATAGGAATAATGATATTGAAGCGAAATGAAAAGACGTGGTGAAGTTTTCGCGGTTTATTGAGTAGAACTGAACCAAATTACAATGGGTCGCGAACATTTTATAATGTCGCGACATTTCTTGTTTAAAAATAACAATAAATTTAATATAAATAATGGGAAGAGGAAGAGTAAAGGTGTCAAAGCAGGAAAAGTGCATTCTAAAAGTTAAGCATTTTGGCACTTTTCCTGTTTTGCAACAATATTCTCCTTCTGTAAATCGTTTGTTTCATTTTTTTTTTCTTGCACTAATGCATAATGTTTGGCGTTTCAAGTACTTTTTAAAAATATTTTCTTACCACGTCCACTTCAGGAATTATGCCCAAATTAATTTTCGTATTAAAATAGTCCCTGCACATCTTTTAGATCAGGATAATTTTGTAAAATCTAAATTCAAATCCCATTTTTTCTTAAAGGATTTGCTTTCCCCACCCTTTTCTTTCTCTTGATCATATTAGTAAATTCAATTTAGTTCACTTCAATTTTAAGTGCCAATGAGTGGTTGCAAAATGGTTAATATAGAAAGGTGTACGAATTTTATGAGAATTAAAACACGGGTTTTGACCTGGTTAGGATTTATTCCTTTTTTCTCTTTACGACGTTTCGGGGATTGTTGTCCCCTTCTTCAGGTCTACAAATTAAACAAAATTAATTTTTATAAATTTTCAATAACCTAAAATAACATGGATCGTTCTTTTGACTTTCACTTACATTGAGATTAATTGGACAAATCGGGTCAGGGTTTTTCACAATCACTATCTTTTTACACAGAGCTGGACAAATTTGCACCATGACGGTCAAATGCCGACTAATGGGCTATTCCGTGTATGTATCCAGATATGGTATGGCTCCATCAACTTCTTTTTCAATTGTGAATTGGAGTTTTTCATGGTAGTTATTAAAGTACGATAGGACTTCATCGGATTTGTCATGTGGGATCAGGCAGAACAAATCATCCACATATTTAGTCAGACAGACAATTTGGAATGGGATTCTTTGGGTTATGTTGATCAATACATGATCCATAACAA